>NW_024882688.1:62500-213839 GCF_019059575.1 Amphibalanus amphitrite | reverse complement strand
AACATTTAAACAATCGGCAAACTTTGTGTACAATTTTCAAAAAATGAGACTTGCACAACCATTGTCTATACGCAGTTTTTTTTAATTTTTCGGACAAATCCATGCTTTCGACGTATTCGGACAAAAGGAGCCATCATCTTTGACATGGAACGGACATTGGACAGCCTTTCCTGAGACTGGCACCACTGGTCCACACATATACATACACCGTTCGGGATTGCATCATGACATCACCAACAGTCGAATCCCCAAACGGTAAGCCGACGGACGCACATGATATTTCATCAGCGCCAAAAGCCGCTCACCAGAAAAGAGCGACACATGTTGAGCTGTTACAGGGCTGCAAGCCCAGATCAGCACGGGAAGCGGCCGTCCATCGCCGGCTTTATCGTCATCGTTGACGTGAGCAGCGAACCGTCTACCGACGAGTCATGTGGAAAATCGCAAACCGGACCAACCCGCAAGAGCACGGACAGACACTGGTTCGACGCTCGGGGGCCGGGGGGCCTGGTGGGGACCCAACCGTGCCCAGTGGGATGTGCTGGAGTTGGATGTCTGTATTTAGACGGGTCCGGTGGTGATGAATCTTTTGAGGCGCATCTATCCGAGTGATGCGCATGAAATATGCTAACAAATCAGCTTAGGCACGTGGTAAATGCATATTTAGAAGTAAGGCAGTTATGGCATCCACAGCTATGAAAAACTATGGATTAGCCAGGTGTTAGGGAATATAATACAACGGCTGAGGTCGAACAAGGTGGGGTTATATCGGACCAGAAGGTCGCAGTCGTCCATCTTATGAGAAACATCCGCGTTCCTGGGGCTCGTAAAACATAGACAAGTGTGATATGTACAAACCAAACAATATAACTTTGGATATTGTAGACAAGTTTTACTTCCAATTTCACAACCATCCAATGTATTCAGATAATATTTTATCCTAAAAGTTGTCATGGATACATTACAATATTCAAATACAATCTACCTTGGCTCCCTTCACCCTGCATAACATAATTATTCTACACATGGGTGACATAAATCTACAGGACAAAACCGAGCTAAGTACCAATCTCCTGATGTGTTTGTAGAAGTATCATCATCGTTAGTTTACATCCCAAGTTATGCAAACAACTAGCAAGATCAGTAGGGATTTGAATAACTTAACTTAAAAAGGAAAACACATTTGTCTTGTCGTATTTACACCCCCAGTCCCGAATAAATATCGTAGTAAAACTTAATGAATCTAATCGACTCTGAGCGCATCATACACCGATGCGTACCTTGACTCCCTTATCGGCGCATCATACCCGTATGCTTATCGATCAAGCGTCGATTCGTTCGATTAACATGTGTGAAAATTGCGTTAAAAACGTCGCCAATCTGGGCCAGTCGGTCTCACATGCAATCGGAACAGATCATCGGCTAGTTGTAAGATGGGCGTACCCGGATGCATCATACAACAAAGCGATGCTCATGAACCCAGTATTCATTGTCAGAGCATGGATCACACGCACCGCATTGTTCATTGTGTCTTATTTTTGTCATAATTACCAACCTCGGAACGCAGTGCGACCATCATGAGTCAGGAAATACTTGAAACGTGGTGCATTCTCACTTAAACGTGATTAAATGTGATACAAAACGCATTAATATAGCTGGCGGATCAGTGATAAAACGTAATTAAATCTATCTTGGCACATGTGATAAATTAGCACCATGTTTCTCTGAACGTATTAAAAAAAAAATCGTTCTCTCCCAGCCAAAATATACCAACTGATCACAGGCTGTTTCTGCAAGATTGTCCGGGAACTCAGGTTAATTTTTCAATAGAAAACACAACTTTCACGAAAAATGTTTTTGACTATTAAACACAAACGTTCAGTTATAACTAAGGCATGTCATAAGAAGACCACTAAGTTATTTTCAAGCTTAATGAAATGTTTCACTGAGCATATATTTAACCCTCGCCCGCACATGCCATTTTCCCATCCTAGAACGCACATGGGGGGGGGGTTGCCACCCCCCCGCGCCTTTTCGTTCCTGTTGGAGATAGAGCTTAGCAGTAAAGACCAAAAAGATTCTTTGGGAAGAGACGAATCCAATGATACCCAGTTTTACCTTCTCAGGTCAGTCATTGACCTTCCAGGTAAGGTCAAACTAAAAAATGTTGCTGTTTTGGGTCACCGTTGGATATCAAGTGCGCTGCTTATCAAATATCGATGACGATGCTGTTTTCTGGTGCCAAGCCAGCTAGAACCTCTTTGTCACACTACCCGACCAGAATTTTGCTGCTGAGGTCATTTCAGGTCAAGTTAGGTCAAGGTCAATTATATGTGTTTGTATGTCTGTGTGTGTCTGTGTGTATACTGATGTGTACACCGATTGTTTTTGGGTCCATATTACATGAAATCATGATCCGAGAAGCCTTTACCAAAAATGCAGTCAAAAAACTTCATAAAAAGTAGATTCAGCTAGCCTAAAACGCAATTATCTTAGATGACCTAGGTTGACCTTGACCCTGACCTTGACCCCTGTACATCGTCGAACAACATGTTCCATGATAGGTGGGAGGTAAGACTGGCAAAAAAGGCCGAAATCAGGGTGTCAAAAGCTCACAAGGCCCATGGCAAACGCAAGATGTTGAGAATTGGCCATTTGGGTCATGACATGACCTGAAAAACAAGGTCATATCTCCGAAATCGAAAATCACAGAAACTTGAAATTTTCAGTGGACATTAAGAAAGGATAGAGGAGCAGCTATACAAAAAATCAGCTCTCTAGCTCTAAAAATGTTGAGTGCAGAGCAGAAAGACTACCTGGGGGGGGGTGGCAACCACCCCCCCCCCCCCCCATGTGCGGGCGAGGGTTAAAGTGCCGTTCTCTCCCTTGTCAAAATACCTACTAAGGTATACCTACTGATCTCAGGCTGCTTGGCAAAATTGTCCGAGAACTCAGGCTAGTTTTTCAAAAGAAAACGATAAATTAACACATAGTGTTCGTGTGTAGGTGATGTAGAAGTCCAATAAGATATTTTCGAGTTTAATCAAATGTCTAAGCAGTTGGTTGTGGTATCTGGATGAGTTGGTTGTATATAATATGATGAGAGGGGAAACATGAACACTGAACAGTTTGTGAATGTAAGGCAAACTCAATGAAATTGTACTGTGCAGTGTGCTATGCAACAAAAATAACCGTTTGCTAATACCAATGAATAAGTATACAATGACTACAGCAAAACAATCGGCGGTGCAACACCTCGGACAATAATGCTGAATGCTGGACCAGGAAGGATTGCAGCCTGATAAATAAACGACCAAAAAGCAATGGGGTGGGGCCCGGCTCAGAAGGTCTGTCAATAGAACATGAAGATGCCAAGCGTAAATGAGTACACATCCCTATGAGTACACTTATATGAGTACTCGTACACTAGAGGCATATTCTTTTGTAAAACTTCTGATTCTCCTTTTGTAAGAAGTTAGTTGAGGTCATGGATGACCCCTAATCCATGTTGAATCTCCCCTCCGATTTCCGGAAAAAAATTAGCAGGAACAAAGTAATGATGCTTTTCGGTGTGAACAGATGACCGTAAGCAACAAAGAACTCCATTAGATCTTCCCAAAACTTTCCTTGGAATGCCACGCTGGCGCCCACTATAGGTACCTCCTTCTGATCAAAGAGTTAGGGACTTTACTTTATAAAATATTATAGTAAGTTAGTTTCCATATCTATCATAAGATTTAATATGTTAATTTCCAAAAATAGGTACCCACCAACGTGTCAGTCTGGACCAGCTTTATCAGGGCGACCATCCTATCCTGCCCATCTGCAATGCTGCATAGGATATCCGGGCGATTGCTGATTGCTGAGCCGCCCGTCCGGATACAATATGGCCAATGGCTGGCCAATGGTTGTTTCCAGGCCGATTTTAGAACATGGAAGTACCCCATGACTCATACGGTATATATCCTACGAGTTGCTGGGGGGCATTAAACGCCCCCACTTTTCATCTGGGTTTCGGACTGCATTTATGTAATAACTGGGACTGACACCTTCATTAGCGCGATTCTCCTCAAGTCACATGTTCAGTAATTCGTCACCAGACGCAATCGGTTAACAAAAATACGATACATATCGGCATTTTACATCCACTCGTTCCGGCCGGTAAAGTCAAGTCTCCACATGTGTCGGTATAAGTAAATATTGAACGACGACCCAACACAAGAGGATTTAGACGATTTGCGCATAACCATGCTTGAGCAACTGTGGCTCTGAAGTTACAAACTGTCTTCCATCTACGGCATTTCAGCAAAAGAATGGTTGGTGTGCTGCTGGGGACATTGCACAATGTGAAGAGAAATTAAAAAAGAACGAATGAAATGAATTGGTATGGCTGCAATGGTCTCCCAACCATCATACCCAGCGTGCATGTGCCCAGATGGGAGCATGTGCTGTAATGAAAGCCATGTCTTCTCGACAATACTGGCCTATCCATTGGCAAATTTCGGACTACGTGCCTGAACAGACTTGTCCTGAAACTAATCCAGATAATGTTTATGTCCTTAACGATTTGAACATCTTTGGAATGAAAGGTAAAGATAGATTATAATGGTTTTAGTCTATCTTACATAAAACTTAACAGCTAAAGACTCGATCTCAAAGTCAGCCCAGCTGCTGATATATAGGGTCCAGCAGAATGTTGTCCTATCAAAAATATCCTCTCTAAGTGCTTTATAAAAGGCAGCGATTCTTTTCAACGTTCAGCAATTTCCTACGAACAGTGATCTATGAATAAACGCAATTTGGCATGCTTGCAACCAGGCTGTGCAGCACAGATGGCTTTATTTTCGAGCATGCCCGTTCAAGCTGTAAATGCATGGCGCCGCGTCCTGCTACTGTTTGTCCATGCACCGCGCTGGACGATAGCCTAAATTTCCTCGACAGGGTTAGGTCCGGATAGTAGCCGGCTAACACCTCCCTCCTTCAGCAGTCCGGCAGGCTCGATTCGCAACGCCGCTGGGCCTTGCCAGAGCGATGAGCTGGCGCACCGTCCTGCGTGAAAATGCATGTCGACCTGGCATCGACCTTGCGTCGACCTAAGGCTGAAACAGGCTCTTTCGCATTCAGGAACTCACAAGCGAGCCTATTCAAATGCATGATAAATCTTCCCGCATCAATCGCATGCGGGAGGTGCGTGCGATTGATGCGAACGTGCTTCTATGCATTTGAATATGCTCTCGCATGCGATTTCCTGACTGCGGAAAGAGTCTGTCTCAGGCCTTAGAACTGAGCCGCAGGCCGCTGGAGGCTCCGGTAGGTAATAAGCCTCAGAGAGCTCTTCCAATAGCGTCTCACGGTTCTGCCTGATAGCCCTTGCGCGTGAGCCGCTTGACCAATTTTGTCGCCAACTGGCCCCTCTTCCCGGCCGCTTTTTCAATGCGCTTTCTGTCACGGTTGAACTATGGTGGGCGAACGCCCGAACTGGAACGATCAGCAATGCTACCAGCAGCTGTATGCCTATCTCACCAACGCGGGAATGTGCAAGCACATGTCCCAACTGATCAGCAATGGCACACTATATCATTCCGACCTGGATCATGCCGACTGTGTGGTTCAGCTCCCCGAGACAGAAATTTCTGACCTTCATTTTGCGACGCGGCCGTTCGGGTGGACAATCTGTGCGAACCTGGCCGTAGCTCGGTGACCCGAAATCCATTCGCGACCTCTAGTCCCACGGCCAAGAACCGTACCATGCAGGAGTACAGCCGGAAACGTTATGCCCTAAGGGTAGAAATGATTAGGAACCAGATGAGTGTTGTGATAGGTAGAAGTCAAAACTTCTGACTAACCCTGTACGGTAAACGGCACATATTTATAAAATGTGCACGTCATGTTTATGATAAATTATAAAAAGCTTTAATGGGTGGTACAGCTCCCAAAACGCCTTCAGCGCTTGATCTTCGTACCGATAGGTTGACATCGGAATGCCAAACTTTTTAATTATTCCTTGTTAATTGCGTAAAACGATTGCGATGAGTTCATCACTATGCATAGATTCTTATATAATGCATTTCCCAAGTTATATCTTATCAACTTTACTAGCGAGTTAAGCCCTATGCAAAGCACTCGATATTCTTGGACAGCATACGTCATGAAAACAATTTAAATCACCGCATTTCGCCAAATCCGCCTGTTGCCATTTAATTTGCCCCACCCTCCATGGCCGGTAAGCGTATCCGGCTGGGCAGCCTGGCGCATCATCAAATTGACTCATAAACGGGTACTTTTGCGGACTGGACCGCTGTGTATCGTCCCAGCATCGTAACGGTGCATTCAAGGCCACAACACAAGTCCGGTTGGCGAAAAGATGCCGGTGGCTTTTTTCGATTAGAATCACATGAAATGGACCTTCGACAGGAAACATATGGGTCTGGGGGACAAGAGAAACATGGTTGAGTTGGAGCACCATATTTCGGACATGAAGCGCAGAGTTGAAAATGTTTGACTCCATGACAGTTTTGGAGCCCAAACAATCATCAGTTCTTTGTTCATGGCGCTAAAGGAGTGGCCCGCAGGAAACTGTCCGACTCTTTTCACCTACACACGAACATGGATATTGGGCTCGACGCCCCTAGAGGACGCACCCTACCGGCTGACCCGAGAGACCGGGGGGGGGGGCGGGGGGAGCAGCTGAAGGGGGGAGTCAGGGTCGGGGGAGGGGAGGAGCGCTGGGCGGGAATCGGTCATACCTGAGCACTCCGCAGCAGCTGTGCGCCGCACCGGCAGCAAACCAATCTCCTTCAGCTCACAAACCACGTCATCACAAACACGATCACAGACACACCACCACGGGCGAACACAGAGAGCCCCGGCCGGCCGCCGCCGGCCGCAGTGACACTGGCCGCCGCCGCCGCCGCCGCTGCCACGGACGTCATTTTTCCATTGAGCCGGCTGTATGGCAGTGACCTTGTGGTCCGGCGCCGGTGCCGCCGGCTCTTCAGGGTCACAGGGGGGCCAGCAGACCGTGACCCGGCCACCAAAGGTCACCACTGGTCGCCGCCGACCGCCCGCGGGCACCAGCACCGGACGGCGGCCCGCAGCGCGCGCATGCGCACTGCGGCTCGCCCGTCTGGCCGGCATGAAACCGAACGTTGGCCTTGCATGGCAACTGACGGCGGCGGCGGCGGCGGCGGCGGCCCGCCCGAAAAGTGCCTTTTTCCGTGCGGCTGACGTTGAAGCGCTGTGCTGTTCGGATGACGTCATAGGTAGAGGGAACGCGAAAGAGAGAGAGGGTGAGAGAGAGAAGAGAGAGAGAGAGAGAGAGAGAGAGAGAGAGAGAGAGAGAGAGAGAGAGAGAGAGAGAGAGAGAGAGAGAGAGAGAGAGAGAGAGAGAGAGAGAGAGAGAGAGAGAGAGAGAGAGAGAGAGAGAGAGAGAGATGCTGAGCACATTTGCTGGATGCAAATATTTGAACTTCAGACGTAAATGGATATGAGTGGACATTGGTGGAGGACGAGTGGCAATTTACCCGTATCCGGAATGCCTAACTACAAATGCCAAATATCCGTCTCACAGAACCCGGAGACGGACTGAGTCCCATGATTTCGGACTCGCTGCGCTAACTCGTACTCACTGCACATCTCCATGAGTTCGTTCGGACTCGCTGCTCTAACTCGAGTTGGGCCCCACTGCACTAACTCCGCCGGCCGCTGTCGGTCACCATGAGTGACAGCGCGCGGTTCGGAAGAACAAAGGATTTCCTGGCCTGGCTAGCGGCGGCCGACCGCAGCCAGTGCAGTATCACCCTCCTCCCCAGCCCCCCCCCCGCCGCTCCCACGCGGCCAGACCGTGGTGGGGGGAGGGGAGGGAGGGGAGGGGTCGACTAATGGTCGTCGGCAACTGAATCCGTCTAGACGGCTCAGGCAATTAGAGCTAGAAGGCCATACGTAAGATGCGGAAGTTGGCATCGTAAATTGAATTAGGGCAGCTATGAAGCCTAAAAGGATGCGCATGATGCTGATTAACTGACACACGAGCCAGCAGCTTCAGCTGCTTTATTCTATCCGCTGCGCAATGCCCCGGCCATCGCGGCTTTGAATAGAACTGGCCCTCGTATGTTGTACGAGAGCGATGACAAAAACTGGCAGCCCAGCAGAGCCGGCGCGGCGTCCCCAGTTTTTCTCCCTGTCTCGAACCCTCTGAGTGGCTATTCAACTGAATCAAGCAGCCAATCTCAGCTCGATCCGGGAGGGCGGGGCCTCGGTGCCCGCGTGACCCCTCCCCCGGCCTCTGCGGCACGCACAATCTGCGTACGGCCGACCAATCGGCGTCAGTGCGTGAGCGCTGCGGCCAATCGCGGGGCTGAGAGGCCGTGGTGGGCGTTGGATCAGGCTGGTTGGAGGGCTCCCTACGCGCGGCCGGAGGGGCTCTGGCCTCTGGGCCAGCCCGGTGGGCCATCCTTCATCTTTTATTTAACCCACGATCGAACAGTATTGAAATACCGGCAGAAAATCCCTAGCCTTTCTTCAGATCACTTCAGATGAGCGAGGGGCTAAAGGCGTGCTGCTGGAAATGAAGCCCCGATTCAGGGCTGCGGAGTCGGAATCGGAGCAGTCGGAGTCCATGGAGTCTAGGTCCTGGCTGGAATCCGAGTCAAAGTTGACTGGCTCGTCTAAAACTCATGCCCGTAACATGTTCAAGTTAGGAAGGTTATGTGCTAGGAATGTTCTATGGCCGTTTTCCACCTGTCATTCACGGCGCATGCTATTTCCGACACTGGTATGCAATCAGAGCTGATGTCCAGCACAAGGCAAAATATCCTGTATCTGCGATCATGGCGTCCGGAGATCATGGGCACACTGAGCTCCAAAAACTTCTGAGACATCTCAGACCGGCGCGGTGTGTGGTCCTCCATGGCTAGCCAGACAGCTACTCTGACTCTGAGTAGCCACAGTAGCCTGGCTAGTAGCCAGGCTAGCTCAGCTAGCCAGCCCCGTGGGGGAGGTTCAAACGGCGCCCTGTCCTCTGCTAAAGGATTTCCTAAATATCGATGTCTGCTAAAATATTGCAGATATCGTCATCAAACCTTTAGGACACCTCGGGTCATCAGCTTTACATATTGTGGTCAATTTCTTTTTTTTTTCAAGGGGCTATGATAGCTTGGTCACAAAAATATTTTGACCCGTAATATGTATGAATAATTTTCATACCTTTAATAAGCAACAGCTACCAACTTTTGCGCACTTTTGGGAAACAAATATGTTATAAACATGATGTCTGCAAAATTCAAGCTCGATGGCTCCATTTTTGGCAAATTTATGGCAAAAGCCCCACCCAAAATTGATGACGTCAACTTTTTAAGCTCAATTTTTAGCCGTTTTAGACCACGTATAGCCTAAAACTAGGACCACTATTGGATACCTCGTGACAAGCTGCATTGAATCAATACCCTTTTTTAACCCGGCAGGCGGTGGGCCTCCCAGCCACCTTCCGCGCGGTGGGGGGGGGGGGCAATTTTTTGCCCCCCCCCCCCCCTGCTCGTATCTCCGAAACTACTGGACGGATCCGGAAAATTCAAACGGCGTTCGATAGCCCTGTCAAATTTGTTGAAGGAAACCAAATTTCATTGACCTCGGGGTCACCAATGACGTCACAGGTCAGGTCAAAGATAAAATGTTTCACCGTTCACGGGGCTTCTAGGGAAAGCGCTATCCCAGCCAGCAATTCGTCCGGGATGCGGTTGGGGACGGTCGGGATAGGCTCCGGATGTCCCGACTTGTCCCTACCGGGTTGGGTAGGCTTGGGTTGTCCCAATCGATACCGGATCTCGATGGCCGGCGGTAGGGGCGACTCGGGATTTCCGGACCGCATGCTTAATCGGTTGGGACGCGGTACGGATAGCCCAATCGAATCCCATGTTTAGACAGGCTTGTGATTTACGTTGTTATCCCAACCGATCTGAGAGGGCGCTTCGGGCACCATATCCGGTGGCCCAGAAAGCCTGGAAAAGCAATCAGATGGGCCGCGTGCAGGCAGACGCGTCCTCTGAGCGCAGCGGCCAGTCTAGCTGCCGCGTTGGTCAAGTGTCGATCCCTCCTTTGAGCTGCTGCCTTAGGATATTGCTTTTGAACTGGCTCTAGCAAGCGGTCGGTTCAACTGTTGTCGTTGCAGGGAAATCAGTCCGTCTTTGAGAACAGGGTGAGTATAGTGCACACTTCATCCGTGATGTAGGGAGCGGGAAAGCTATAGGTAATATAAATTTTTATGTTCGTTGTGGTTGTACGGCATGTGAATTACACTCGTGCTGTCGCATGTTTGATCAGTTATCATGGACACGGACAGAAGATGTTTGGTCTCATTGTCAAGTGTCGTTGGTTTAATTGTAGGCTAGAAACCTGAATTATCAGGCATACCATGTGAAATGTCAGATGTGGGTTATTTCTTAGTGATTTTTAGTGTGTCCCAGACTTTGATTAATTACCTCTTGGTCATTTTCAGATGCTCTCTTCGCACAGTGGTGAGCCGCCCGACCAGATGCCAGCCGTCTACATAGTTTCGCGGTGGCTCTCTGAAGCCCGTGACGGCACACGGACACACTGTCCGCAGAGGAGCCGACACGAACAAGGCGCAGGCCTGCTATAATGACTGTGAACAACGGAAGTGAGTCCGCTGTGGCAGCCAGCGCCTTGCAGCGGCGCTAAGATGTTGGCGGACGCCACGAATGTGCTGGCCAGTCTGTGAATTTGTAAAAAATTGACCTGTGTGCAACCAGTAAATTTGTGAATATATTTCAGTGTCCAATGTAATTCATTTTGTCGTGCAGGCATTATAAAGGTTGAATTGGAGAATAATGAAGAGGCGAGGGGGTTGCGGTGGCGCAAGCAAAGTGGTCGCATCTGCATAACAGCAATCTGCGGTTATAAGACTGCGGTTAATGTGTCAGATACCTGCGGCATTCCCGAACCGGCCGTGCGGGCCGAGTTGGGACATCCCGATCGGGATCGGAGTTCATCGCTTGTTAAAATGCCATAAGGCGGTTCGGATGCGTGCGGGATTTCCGAACCGGTTGTGCGGGGAGATTTGGGGAATCCGGATCGGGATCGGAGTTACCTAAGCGCTTGTTAAAATGTCATAAGGCGGTCCGGATACGTGCGGGATCTCCCAACCGACCGTGCGGGGTAGGTTGGGATATCCGGACCGTTCCAGCCCGTACAAAGTGTCTCATTTCCCAATCCTGTCCCACTCCGGTCCCGATCGGGGTGGTGCGGGCTGAGTCCGAAAATCCCGATCGGGAACGGAGTGGGATTGCTGGCTGGGATAACACCGAGTAAAACGCATTTTGTCGAAAATCAGCGATAAGGCGTCAGTTGTCTAGTACATATGTTGCTATTAGAGGTCACTGGTCATACCAGGTCAGGTCACAGGTCAGGTCACCAAAGGTCACCAAGGGTCACCACATGAACCCAACTTTACTAAGGTTGTGCGATGCATGTTTTATGGCCAGTTTTTCATTTCCAACTCAATGGTATTGGTTATAACACCATCAGGTACGGTTTAGGTCACTTTCTGGTGGAGGTCAGGTCAAGGTCAGGTCAAAAAAAGGTCAAATTTCAAAGTTGATATTTTTGCATAAAATGGGTATCGATTCGATGCAGTACGTCACGGGGAGTCTAATGGTGGTCTTTGTTTTGCGCTACGAGGTCTAGAATTGCTAAAAATTGAGTTCAAAAATTTGACGTCATCAATTTTGAACAGTTTTTTTGTATAACTTGGCAAAAAAAAGAGGTATCGATCTAAAATTTGGTATGTAGATAGAAGAGCGCAATGACTATCATATCTATTCCGCTTTTTCGAAATTAGATTTTTTTTTTAGTTTTTTTCTTTAAAAAAAATCATTTTTTATTTTTTGGGGTCGATATCCCCAAATATTGAAAATCCGAGACGACAATTTTGTGGCGCCGTTTTTTTTTTCTCTGCACGACCACATAAAGAACTTTGAAATTGCTTGTTCACTGTAGATTTTGTGAGCGTTTCAAGATGTCATGCTTTTTGCTCATTTTTGCTCGAACATGGCCTCAGTTTGACCTCAATAACTCCAGATCAAAGGTGATCTGTGACTTGAAATTGTGTGTGAAGGTGTCCAATTGTTGTTCGGGAAGGTACCGAAAATTTGGCGGCGCAGCGCCGCCGCTGCGCCGTTTTCTCGCTATTCAAGACCAACCACGGGGGGGGGGGGCAAAATGCCCCCATTAGGGCGCGGGATAATATTGTGACCCCAAGTGACATAGCCTATGTGACAGACACGTGCATGGATCCGGGAAATGGATCTGGGATCTGATCCCACGGATCCGGATGTCGGATCCGTAGGGATCACAGATCCAGTTCTTAAATTTATCGAGAGATCCGCAGGGATCATAGATCCGAGTCTAATTTTTTGATTGAGTTCCAATGAGAGTATAGACCCCATTTACTTTTTTTGTCAACTCATAAATCCCAGAAAATCACTCGTTGCACTTGCAACTCACCAACGTTCTGTTTTGGTGATTTTATATGATTGCACGTCATTATCCATAGTTTTGTGGCGCTTATTGACGTTGAAACACTTGGAAACCTTATTTCAAATGTTATGCATGGTGGGGTCCACTCGGATCATAGATTCATGCTCTTGGTTTATCGTCAGATCCTATGAGATCATAGATCCAGATTAGATTTTTCAGGCCGGATCCGGTGGGATCATAGATCATAGCCTGCAGTTTGCTTCGAGATTCACTGAGATCATAGATCCATCACTCGGATCCATGCACATGTCTGCTATGTGACCTGACTTGGTATCAGTGACCTCAATTAAGAAAATGTGTATAAGACAAACAATGCTCCATCGGCGAAATTCTATAGCATGCCATTTGCTCGATGTTACATAGGTATTATAGCATATTTCTTAAAAGGCATGTAAACGGTAAAAATGCGACCTTTGACCTGTGACGCCATCAGTGCACATAGATCAATGACATTGGCTCACGTTTCAGTGCCTCAGTGGGGCTATCGAATGCCGTTTGAATTTTGAAAATCTTAACTTCCCGAGATCTTGATGAAGGGGTGACAGAACGCCTCCCAACCCTATAGGTACTATACGTGTGGCAGGGTTCGGGAATTTCCGAACGGGGCGGGGTTAAAGTTGCACTTCAATGCCGTATAATTTTGGAATGTGACAGGAACTATTCAATATTCAGGCGAAAAATAGAATGAAAATGAATGCATCTTAGGATTAAGTCATTTCGTCGTAACAAGGACAGCGAAATGTGCCTATTTACATAGAGTTAAAATTGGAGTCAGAGTCATTGTTAGCAACTGGAGTCGGAGTCGGGGTCGAATTTACAAAAAAGTCAATTCCACAGACTTTGCAAAAAAAAATGTCCACTTATTCTAGCTACTGTCTATGCAAAAAAGAATTTATTAAAAAAAGGAACAGGAGCCTTCAAACTTCACAACAACATTAGGTACAACAGCATTAACTTCATCTGCCAAACAATGATGATGCTTGTGAGACTCGGCCAGATGACACGGGCTGACTTGTGCTGCATCATTTGCCACTTTTTTAGGGTAAACGCACTTTCAAACCGCCACCGTCATGATCAAGAGCATTGGCATACATAGGTAGGTACACCAGTGTCAAAAGCATTTGTACATTGTATTTTCAAACAGATGCGTATTCAGCGGTGCAGTACACACTACACAGTGCACCTAATGGTTGCGTGGTTTCCTGGGATAAAACGGCCATCTCACCGCACTGCGGTGTGTGACCAAGGCCCATTCAGTTCAAGGTCGAGCGTACAAAAATTCACTTAACGATACCTAATAGTTTTTCGTGTTGCAATTCTACAAAGCCCTCTTTGAAGTCACCAGAAGTCATACCTGCAGCGACTTCTGCATATTCAAACTATGCACTAAAAATGGTTGTGTTTTCATTTCTTTATTAGTTAAATTCCGGAGATGCCAGATCGGAACAATGAAGAAGTGGTGACACATTAGCATGACCGAACTATGCAAATACCTTTTAACCAGTTACCAAGATATAAAGGTTCCAGGAGATTAAGCAGGTAGGTACGAGTTGGTATCGGATATCCTCATGGTTTGCTACAATCTCAGGTCTAAGGATACTTCCAATGTTGGATGCTGCCCACTGCAGCGGCTCGTCCCTTGTTGCTTTGCCTAAAATCTCCAAATACTCTAACTCAGTTCGTATCAGTCCGTAAGCAATACCTCTAAATTTGATTTTCTTCTTCAATATAACTTTGTTTCTCTTCTCTCTTCACCGAACACAACATCTACAAAGACACAAAGTCGACACAACCTCTGCCTCTACCAGCACCACTCCCCACCCGTCCCCCTCTGCACACTCACCTGTTCTTTGAGGAGGCCGGCTGACCTTGGCCTTGTGGCCGGGGGCGCGGCCCGTCAGGTCACTGACCTCGCCAGCGGGACACCGACTGGCCGTCGGCGACGACGCCGGCCGCTGTTGCCAGCTGCGTCGGCTTCGACGATCGATAGCGACTCGTGGTCGTCGGTCGTCGCCGGCCGCTCCGGGCGACAGCGCAGAGGAGAGCGGGGGTTTGCCATGAGCGGTCTCCCATCCACCGAGGAAAACTATACGAGACCATGAGCAAAGTCACGGCTCCTTACACAAACATATCGCAGTTGGTTTTATGTGAAGCTATGAACAATCCTTTTTAGTGTTGTAGCCAGATTTATCCGTTGCAGTATCAAGGGACGCCTGTGAATTGAAATGATTTCAAAACACGTTGAATATCCAAAGGTTCGTACAAACAATGATCATAATAAATTTGCATGTTTTGCCCCTTTGTGAAAAGATTGTGAAGTTACGAGAACTTGGTCAACTCGGCTTCTGCCTCTATGCGCGCTTTCCCATCATGCTGTGCTTTGTTTTCCTCGACATCTCCCTTCTCCCGAGAACATTTTTTGAACCCGCGCCATGCTTGGGGAGGGGGCGTTTCCACGCCCCCTCTCAGGTTTTCGCGAATATCTCAAAAAGGCAGCGCGCAGCGCCGCTGTTTTTGGTACACCTGTGCATACATCTTTTCCGCACGTTGTGAAAATTTCAGACCCGGGTCGTGCAAGGTCAGGTCACCAGGTCACGTCAAGTGAAGTTACCTCAGAAATAGTTCGCTGTAGCTATACCGACCGAATGACCGCTTTGAAACTTTCAGCGATTGAATAAGATAGCAGTATGTATAAAATGTGTATCTCGGATTTTGATATCTGCGACCTAAAGTCAGGTCAATTTTGCGACCTCTCCATTGTTAAGTCATTGGGAGAAAAACGAAATGCACCTCTTTTGGACGAATATCGTTCTAAACCCTCTCAAACATCGTTCGGTTCATATGTAAACATTTCACACTAAATCGGGAAATTGCACCTGAGACCCCTCTGTGTGCCCCTGAGGTCATCCCAGGTCTAAAAGGTCCCCAACAGTTTTTTGACAATGGGTAGTTTTTGATAGACACATGCTAGAGTGGTGAAAACACGCCACATATGTTCAGCTGCTATGGTTCAGCACAACGTAATACGGACCAATTGCAACACGACCATTTCCGGTCAGGTCATGACCTTGATCTGAGGTCAAATTTTCAAAACAACCTTACAAGGTCAACGTATGTATAGTTCATTCGACGCGTCTGACGGGAGGAACACGATGCTGGCTCATTAATGCTCTAGATACCCTGGGGGTACCAAACTTGTACTTTGATTTTCAGGTCAGGGTCAGGTCATCACAGGTCACGGAAATATTATATCATGCGTCGGTCACGTGACACATGTTTTATAGTCCATTTAGGCCATAGATTTTGAACTTGATGTCGTTTCTGTCATTTGAGGTCATTTTGAGTCGAATTTAGCTTAGGTCAGGTCACTTTCAGGTCAAAAAAGGTCAAATTTTGAAGTTAAAATTTTTCAACAAAAACGGTGTTTATTGGATGCAGTTTGAGCTATAAGGAACACGATGGTGCTATTTTTATTGGTGTACGATGTCAAATACCTACGTACTGAAAAATTGATTTGAAAAATTAATAATTGTGATTTTTTGCAATAATGCGTATAACTTGGCCATTTTTGAAGATATATAGCTAAACCTGACTAGAGTGAGTCATAAGCATGCGTTCTATCACATATATTCCTTTTTTTAAAGCCAAAAACTTTTGGGGGAGAAAATATAAAAATGTAAGCTTTAAATTTTATGAGGCATAAATAATTTTAAAATTTTCAAACTTTTGAAAATCCGAGATAGCAGTTTGATAGCGCAGTCTATTCTGAGTCCTCTCATGCAAAGAAATTGGATTTAGCTTAAAAACTAAACTCTTGGGTGCGATTGCCGTGGTTCAATGTTTTGCGTCGAAATCGGCCGAACATGACGTCACCCTGACGTCATTTCCGGCCGACCTGTGCTAGCTACGGAGTTCATATTTTGACACAAGGTGTCAAATTGATGCAGCCGAAGGTACTGACAGTTTGGCGTCGATACGTAAGTGGTTTGGAAGTTATTGCAGAAAAACGGGAGGGGGGCTATGAATAGCCCCCCCCCCCCCAGTGGGGCGCGGGTTAATCTTATCTCCAAACACCAGTACTTAAAAAATACCCAGGTATGCTGAACTGCGCAAGAAATGCAGGGAGCTATCATTTTTGTAACCACACAGCAAATTTGGATCTTGCCCCTTGGGAAAGGCACGAAGACTGGACTGAATACAAAGGGAAGGCTCTTGAAAAAAAACGCACACAGACTTTTCGTAATGTAGGTATCCTGTTCTTCCACATCTCAGTTGTAGAAGTGTTGGTGTAAATGTCTCAAATGAAACACGTCAGTGAGGTCGACATCTTCCGAACAATTTGTCCGACGGATTTACATTCAAATTTGCCAGTGCCTAGCATTGACAGTTGACATGTGAGCATTTTGCACCGTGCCAATATTCAAGCGTAGGTGTACTTTTTTAGGTTTGTTTTGTGCATTCCTTTTTTGGAATCGCATGCAATTAAATCAAAAGCCAAAGCCCGAGTGAGACCCAGCCCGCTTTGTTCCGCTGCATTCCCTC
This sequence comes from Amphibalanus amphitrite, assembly GCF_019059575.1. Taxonomy (NCBI): domain Eukaryota; kingdom Metazoa; phylum Arthropoda; class Thecostraca; order Balanomorpha; family Balanidae; genus Amphibalanus; species Amphibalanus amphitrite. The sequence continues at coordinate 196,745 of NW_024882688.1, read as the reverse complement.
CCCAATGCCGTAAGTCACTTGAATCATAACCCTTTCTGCTCACAGCCTTATCAGCAGGGAGAGACATAACACCGGCCATCATTTGTTTGCCGACCGCGATATACCGTCTGCCGCCGCCGCCGCCGCCGCCACCGCCGCCACTGACCACCTGTTACAGCCGCCCCCGCCCCCGCCCGACAGCCGCCCCCGCCCCGCCCGAGAGCCGCCCGCGCAGGCCACTAAAAGTTGCCAGATGTACGACCAAAGTTACCAGACGGTCGTTATCCGCTGCTGGTAGGCGGAACGAGGGGAGCGAGATGCGACCGTAAGGTCAGTTCCGGTTAGGATTTCATGGCATTCGCCCGAAAATGAAAGTTCGGCTAGTGTTCGCATCAATGCGTTTAGAGCCGAAAGAACTTTGGCGGTACAAGTGTGTGTGTGGGGGGGGGGAGGGGGTGTATTTGAGGCATTGGTTTCTCTTGCAGCGCCGTAATTGACGAATGTTTGTCACTCCCCCTTCCCCCTTATTTAGCAAGAAAACTTGGCATTTTTTCTTAAAAAGCAAAAAGCTTGCTTTACGTCAGTACCTACCTAACTCATAACGAAGCGAAATCCAATAAACTTTGGAAAGTTGAACTTTTTCGTAGGGAGTACGACCCTTGCCTCCCACGACAGCAGCCACCACCTTTCTAGATTTGCCAGTACACAAACACATAAGTGATACAGGTGACTAACATCAACATCACTATCGGCCAAGACTGATCACTGATGCATGACAAACCTCGGAGCTGGCGGCAATGTCTCAGAGGGTTTCTCAGCCGTCGTATCCCCCATTATGCTGATTATATCCACGAATACCACTCATAACAAGCAGATACCGCCGCTCTAAGTCCCCATACCGCCCCGGGCCGCGGAGCATTCCTCAGGTCACGCGCTCGATCGAGCCCAACCCGGAAGGTCAGTATCTCGGCGGCGGTCGATGCCGCGGTCGGCCACAGAGACATCTCCCGTCGGAAAGCTCTCTCACGTTGATACCGGCTGGTAACACAGCTCCGACGGTTTATCGTCAGTCAGAGCGAGCGAGAACGCCTCAGTGGCTGCGGCGGCACCGTGGCAACTCAGCAGCACAGGGGATCAGTTCCGCACTCAGCGAAACCAAGAGACGGGAATCGCGGAATCCAGCCGAGCATGACAACGTGTTGGAAGACGCCTCAGCTGGCATAACTCGGTTAGAACGTGCCGAGAAACTGAAAGACTCTCCTGCCCGCCTGTGCTGTCGGAGTGAAAGGATGACTTTTCATTGCATTTTTCCAGACACCTCGGATTGGCGGAGATAAATGGCATGGGGGCGGTGACCCGTGTCATATCTGAGAAAAGCAAGTGCCGTGCCAAACCACATACCTACCTACTTACTTTCTGCACAGCAATGTAAGAAAGGGCGACATTTCATTCTGAGAGTGGCATCGCACCGTTTTTATTTGTACGGCGGCTGTAGCTGAAAGCTTTAACCCGCGCCCTGGTGGGGTCTGTTTATAACGCGACCTGGTGGGGGGGGGGCTATTTTTTGCCCCCCCCCCTCGTATCTCCGAAACTACTGGACGAATCGGCAAAATTTAAACGGCGTTCGAAAAGCCTGTCAAATTTGTCGAAGGAAACCAAATTTCATTGACCTCGGGGTCACCGATGACGTCACAGGTCAGGTCAAAGATGAAATGTTTCACCGTTCACGGGTCATCTAGGGAATGCGCTATAACACCGAAGAAAACGCATTTTGTCGAGAATCAGCGATAGGGCGTCAGTTGCCTAGTACATATGTTGCTATAAGAGGTCACTGACAATACCAGGTCAGGTCACAGGTCAGGTCACAGGTCAGGTCACATGAACCTAACTTAGGTACTAAGGTTGTGCGATGCATGGTTTATGGCCAATTTTTCATTTCCAACTCAATGGTGTTGGTTATAAGACTATCAGGTACGGCTTAGGTCACTTTCTGGCGAAGGTCAGGTCAAGGTCAGGTTAAAAAGGTCAAATTTTAAAGTTGATAGTTTTGCATAAAATGGGTATTGATTCGATGCAGCTCGTCACGGGGAGTCTAATGGTGGTCTTTTTTTGCGCTACGGGGTCTAGCATTGCTAAAAATTGAGTTTGAAAATTTGACGTCATCAATTTTGAACAGTTTTTTCGCTATAACTTCGCAAAAAAAGAGGTATCAATCTCAAATTTGGTATGTGGATAGAAGGCGGTAAGGACTATCATGTATATTCCGGTTTTTGCGAAATTCAAATTTTTGATTTATCGGCTATCATATTCAAAAAATATATTTGTTGATTTTTGGGGTCAAAATTCAAAAATTTCAAAAATCCGAGATAGCAGTTTTGTAGCCCTGTCAATTCTACAGCTTTTACGTATTTATCGTTTTTCTGTATTTGCAAAGCTATAGGCCTGACAGCTCTTCCCGCGAAACCCTTTTTTGGGTCGAAAACGGCAGAACATTACGTCACTCTGACGTCATTTCCGGCCAACCTATCATAGCCTTAGGAAAAATTCTTGGTCACAAAGTGTAAAATTGATGTCCGGGAGGGTACTGAAAGTTTGGTGACGATCGGCGCAGCGGTTCTGGAGATATATCGAAAAGTCTGGAAGGGGGGGGGGGGCAAAAAATAGCCCCCCTTCCCACCAGGGCGCGGGTTAAGTGTCTTAAATGAACCGCTATATTATAGCATTATCATGTTTCAATGGTTCAATAACACGCTTCATTACAGCGACACGTTTCACAGCTTGACGACCACATCTTCAGCAAGTGGACATGTAAAAATTATAGTTGCTTTGCTTATTTCCCAAAATATTTTAGCCAACAGATCGTGCACAGCAAAGCACTATAAGGTGCAGTTACTAGCTTCTAGCAGACACAGCTAAAATGTTTTTATAGGTGAGGTCTTTTCGGAATAATTGATCTAAGGCGGTTTGTTTGTTTGTTTGTTTGTTTACTTGTTTGATTGTTTTGTTGGGTTAGGCTCTTTCGGTCTACTGAGGCCATTTCAGAGCCGACAGAATGAAAGGCATTAGGGGAAGGCATTGGTCTGGGGCGGGCGAGCACCCTGGCGACCATAGGCGGCGGAACGGGGAGAGCACCGGGGCACCGTGCCCCCATTTGATTTTGGCATTTTAACATTAGCCCTATGGGCGTTGCATGGAAAGAGTGGGACCAAAAGTCGGCAGTGCCCCCCCCCCCCTTAATTGAAGGTGTTCCGCCGCTACTGTTGGCGACTCGTATATAATCTCGATTTCCTCAGTTTAGGGAGATCAGTTACAGTATCAGCCCAACGACGTTGTTTTCCATTTCAGCCGGGGCTAGGTCGAAGTCCGTCGTACATTGTATCGTATGATCTACCACAATGATGAGTTTCAAAGCATTGTTGAAGTCTGCAAGGGCGCTTTTTTCTTCAGTGGGACAATGCAGCCGAACTCAGCAGATGCCGAAGCCGGTCCCATCCAGGTACATTTGCTGCCATCTGTTGAGCTCTATGCAAACTATGAATGCGACGCCACGCCGCAATGTGGGACGTAAGCTCCCAGGTAGTCAGCATTTGCGAAGGACAAACCCGTCTTTGCGAAAGCGACTTTATGGCCGTTTGCGTGATCCATGAGATTCTGTCGCTCAAATTGCTACACGAGCAGCAGGTTATCATTGGGGAGTGACAGGTCTAAGTAGGTAGGCATCAATTTTAACAGCGCACGTACGAACAGCCAACACTTTGAAAGGTAGGTATGTGGCATGCGGCTTCAAGCAGTAATCGCCCCGTTACAAATATGATAACAGTATAAGCTTGCATAACAGTGTAAGCTTGCACAGTCCATGAGAGGGGAGCAGAACAGCTCATTTTAGACCAAGTTTTCCTGCCCGTTTTATTGCCAGATTTCGCCATAACCTGTACGAAAACGTCTAACCACAAATGAAATGTTAATAAATTGCAACAATTATCTTTACCCTGACAGATTAGCCAAACTGCCTGGCATGGTATTCCCGTACACAGGGAACATTAGTTTGGAGTGCTGTCTAGTGAATCACTTGATGATACTTCAACGCCGTGCCATCGTTCATTGCCGGACCTTTAAAACAATCCTACCGTTCTTCCGAAATTCCGCTTATTTGTGATTACATTATCCATCTCTCCACACCACATACGTCACTAGCCTTTCGTAAGGGCAGTTAGTGACTTCCTCTCTCTCTCTCTCTCCCTCTCTGACACTTCCTTTCTCCTCTTCCCTATCACCTGCTTTGCCCTACTCCGGCGGCGTATCGCCCTCCTCCGTCGGACTGGCCTCGTCCCCGGGGGCGCCCTCTGCGTCAGGGGCGTCTCCCTCGCCGACGGCGCCCCGCTCGTCGCCCTCCTCGGGCGTTTCACCGGCGCCCGGCTCGGCTCCCGCGTCTCCATCCGGCTTTTCAGTAACGTCCTCCTCGTCTAATTTAGCAGCCTCGTCTGCTTCTTCCTCCAGTTCGCCCTCCTCTTCCTCCTCTTCTTCGCCTTCCTCCTCGCCGCCCTCTTCCTCGTCGTCCTCAATGTCTCCCTGTTGAGGACAGGATGGAGGGAAGAGGAGGTCAGAGGAGGGATAGGCTAGAGTGAGCAGTCTGGACAGATGGCGACACTGCTACTGCTGCTGCGGGCGGGTAGGGTCCCAGCCAATGTGTAGAACGAAGCACTACTGACGAGGGCGCCACTCTGACTAGTTGGTGCTATGAAGAGCCGCTGAGAACCGATCGGAAATGCATTATGCTAAGATGCATTTCCATTCCATAAGGATGCATTTTAATAACACAAACAATTTTTTTTTCAACCACCACAAAAATACGAACAAAAAGACGCACTCCAATCAGTTAATGAAATGGAAAATACTGATGTTAAAATTAATGACTTAATCGTGCTAAGAAGCGCAACCATCAGCCAAATAAAAATGAAATTCAATGTTTGGCTCCTCAAATCAAACATCTTAGGTCCTCAGGCTCACTCTCATTCACCCTAAAAGTTCGTTTTATCGCCCCCACCCCTCCCCAACACTCACATCGATGACGAGTCCGGGCGGCGGCGGCGGCCGCGAGGACGGCAGCATGAACGGCACGTCCAGGTTCTGCTGGCCGGTGCCCATATAGCAGAAGCCGTGGTCGGTGGTGCCGAGACGGTGGTAGAACACGGCTCCCGGCCAGGTGTGGTTTCGGATTACCACCAGACGGCCGCCCTGGCAGCGGTTCACAGACCAAGCCGCTGTGGGGAGGAAAGGGGATGTTAGTACTCAGGGAGGGTGTCAGTGTCATGGGATAGGGGTGTCAGTGTCATGGGATAGGGGTGTCAGTGTCATGGGACAGGGGTGTCAGTGTCAGGGGGTTGGGGTGTCAGAACCCCGGCAAGGTGTGGTTTCGGATTACCACCAGACGGCCGCCCCGGCAGCGGTTCACAGACCACGCCGCTGAAGGGGCAGCGGGCGGACAGGCGTTAGAGCTGGGTAGCTCCTAGTTTGAGTAGGTACTTCTTACGACCGTCTTTCACTAGTCACATCTAGGGCATCGCCAACCACAACCGCTGACCGATGGCTGAAGTCTCGCAATCAGCAACCGAAATTCACATCTGACGGATGTGAACAGGATTTTCATGTCTGCAAGAGTACCACCTAAGAACGGATCGCTTCCCTTCGAACCTCCGAACAAGTAGGTATCTCACCTGTGAGCGGTCCATTGTATCTAAACGGGACTCTTTGTCTCTAAAATATACACTATGTATATCCTTATCTCTGAACGGGGTTTTCATTCCTAAACGAGCTTTTCATCTCTCTCATCGTTGGGCAGGTCCCTTCACGGGTCTCTCACCTCCCGCGGACGTGCCTCTCACCTTTGAAAGGGTCCTGTGAGAGAGGCTCCAGGAAGTCGATGGTGAGGTCTGCGTCGGCAGCAGTCCGCTTCATCGGATCAGAGGCGGGAACGCGCAGGTGGAAGTAGGACTCGAGCTGGTCCCCCTCCACAGAGCTCAGACCTGGGGTGAAGTCAGAGCGTCAGACGGTTGTTGGGAAACATTGGTAGACTGGTCCAGACAGAGTTTGAAGCGCGATATAGGTGTATAGCTGTAACGTTACAGTTTGCAACACAACATGTTCCAGAAATCGTATACCACGGACGAAATAGAATACCGTAAACCATTACTGCCGTCGGGAGGAAAAAAGCCGTAAGTCGCATTTTTATCGATTTTTCGTTTTTGATATCGTTGGAAAGCTCTTTTCATGATGCGTTTAATGGTACTGCTCAAATGTGTGTACACTCAAAAATGAAAATATTATATATAATATAAAAATTCAAAAACGGATTTGTTACATCAGGGATAGCAAAACACGCAGGAAGAAAGCCGTATCCTTAAATTCGGCAGATACGGCATTTATACAAAATTTCAAACAAAGAATGTGGAACTGATAAGGCAGGAAGAAAGCCGTATCTTGTAGATACGGCTTTTATTTGATGGTGGCCTATGAAATATGAGCCGAATCGTTGGTCCAGGCAGTTTGGAAGAAAGCCGTATCTACTCATTTAGCATGGCTTCGGCATATTCTGGACGGAACAGTTGAACATTTACACAAACATGCTACGTGATCGTAGCAATATGTGACCATTTATAGGGGAATTTTAATTGAAATAAAATAGGGAGTGAACTTGAGAAGTTTGAAGCCAACAAAACTTTGCCAGCTCGGTGGTGTCAGCAGGGTGCCGGGCATTCAGTATTTTGATGTGCTAACGCGCCAGTATAATCCGACCGTTCTTTTCCCCAGCTTCGTTTAAAATTCCAATAAGAAATACCCGACCTAGCCTCCCCATGATTAATTTGGCCTCCCTGTCCCCACCCCACAACCAAAATAGCATCATGTTAAGTTCGACCCGGTAATCATCATAGACATGCAGCTCGTAGCCGACACGCTTAGTACGACGACCTACAATCTTTGTCATAAAACCGTTGAAGATATAGTTGAATACCGTGAAAGGTCGATTGCTATTGCCAACATCGTCACATTCATTGTGATAATTGTGACCACGCCCATGTATCTTTGGGACGTCATCCCCTGTCACTTCCATTCCTGGTCAATGACTTTACCGTCTTCTTTCCGGCTCCCTGATACCCATGATGCTCAATCATATTGGAAACTTAGGCTACCTTGTAGCACCCACACAAGCCCAACATTGTCATATTCTATGGGCAGCTGCCCAGAGCCTACCAGCACAGCTGTGGCCGGTGGAGGATGCAGCAAGGGGTACTGAATAGCCCACTGCGCCGTTGCAGTAGGCGCTATAATCAGAGCCCTGTGAATACGAGTGCACATTGGGGGGGGGGGCCTTTTGAGGGTGCGTCCTCTAAAGGGCGTTCCCGCAGACGTGTGGAGCTCTCAGCAGTCTAGCGATCTCCGACAATGAGGCGGCATTTGCTTACACCCTCAGGCGCGGCAGTGCTGTCGCCCTAGATGTTTCGCACAGGCTTTGTAGATGCAGTTTCTTTACGGGAATTCCTGAAGTTCTTACACCATCCTCTATTTTGGTTCAGGAGCCGGGCGGTTCCGTGATTGTAGCTGCGCACCACGTGACTTAACAGCGTCCCTTTTCCGGGAACCTTGTGTCCAGCTAATCAGCAGCATTCCCACTCATCGTCTCTTGCCCCCTTGAAGTGCTTTGAGGTCTGCAGATCGACGATGGGAAACTACACTATCTCGGTTCTCTCGATATTGTCGCCGTGGCTCCGGCGCAGCGGCAGACCGGCACACTCATCTCTCCGAATATATCGGTGGCTCAGAATTAACTCTGGGGTCCAGTGTAATCGAAAATTGAAGAACCGTACAAAGGCAGCATGAGCATACGTGATTCCCCTTGTCGGTTGCAGGCACGTAGCCAGGATTTTGCTCAGGGAGGGGCCACAGATCGCGGCCTAGTGTCGTGCCCCTCCAGAAAAGGAAAACTCCTCGAATTTGGCCCACTATCTCTTGAGGTGTGGTGCAGCTGTGGTTATTTTTTTTTATTAAGTTTTATTTTATTTTTCGCCTTCAGAGGGGGTATGGCCCCTGTGCCCCCCCCTTGGCTACGTCCCTGGTCGGTTGGTCAAGCTGTCTTTTGATGGCACCCTGCGCAATCAGAATCCAAGAGCCTAAAGTTGCGACAATAATGCGATTATACAATACATGGATGATGTAGTTTAAAATGGGTATCATGTTTGTTTTGTATCGAGCGTTCTATTAAATATCCATACTTGAGAGCTGAAGCAGTGGAACGGAACCAGCAGCGGAACTGCTTTAGTACTTTTATGGACAAATATGTACTGTCAATACAAATGCACCGATGATACTGCTTTTTGACGACAATATGATTAAACAAAAATGGCGATAGGGTTTTAATCCCGATCGGTTAACCAATGTATCAGACATACGGCTTTTTTCATGACAGTATTGCTCAGGTGTCTCGTACGATGCGGCTTTCTTCCACGATACGGCTTTTTTCGTGAAAGAAAGATTCCGCAAACTCGGGGTTGAATTGGAAGAAAAAAAGTTTTTCGCCTTTTGCTTTTAGGTTAAAATAATTTCTCTTTTATAACCACTTTCATTGGATGTAAAATTTCTTTCCGATCACTGCAGTATGTTTTGTTTTGTTATTGAGCAAAGTTAACGAATTTTATAACAAAAAAACGCGTTTTTTGCCTCTCCTGAACAATTTTCAATTCGAAAAAGTGCCCCAGATACGGCTTTTTTCCTCCCGACGGCAGATTATTTGAAACCAATTAACCCTAAGCAAACCCTTTAATTTCAACTAAGTACGCAGGGCTTAGTACTGTTCTGACAGTGAGCTTAGTACTTTTGTCTACAATTTCAATAATTAATAACCATCGAGTTTAGGCAAATAGTCCCGAAAATTTGAGCCACAAAGGTGGGCGCTACTATTCCCACAACAATCATACAAATATTCATCACAGTTACACAACCTATGCACAATATACGTTTCAACAACTATACGGTACACACTCTTACCGAAGCTCCTTTTAAAAAGCCAAAACAACATCGTTGGCAAAATTACCCGCCGCCAGGTTAACCGTTAACCGTACCTTTGAATGACGGATTTTTGATGACGGTGCCGGAGGCAGTATACATCAGGGCCTTCCTCGGCACAATGGCGGTCTCGTGAAACAGCTGGTGGACGACGTACGCCAGTCGGTCCTCCTCCTTCACCACGGGCTGGGGAGGGGGAGGGACGGGATCGAGTTAGGAAGTGTCTATAGAAGTTAGTCAAAGCCAGTCGGTCCTCCTCCTTCATCACAGGCTGGGGAGGGGCGGGGTCGAGTGAGAGAGGGTCTACAGAGGTAATCAGAAGCCTGGCCAATTCAGAACAGATCAGGACTAGGTAGGGTGTTGGAGACAGACGAATGAAGAGCAGGCGCCACCCGGTACCTAACCGAGATAATAGTTCAAGAAACGTCGAGTTTCGGAGCTCAAGGATGACTGCAAGAACAACGTAACTTGCTTTACCGTTCTCTTTCTCTTTTTAATAGAAGTCCGTAATATGTAATAACCAAACTAGTGGAGCTATCAACCCGAGTGAGCATAGGTGACGCCTGAACTAGACCAATTGAGTACAATCTACACAAACCAGTTAACAACGTACCCCGAGAGCGGCGGCCTCCTCGTCCGGAGTGGAGCGGGTCGGACTGCCGGACGGGCCGGCGCCGTGGCCGGGACCGCCCTCGTAGTCGTGCGCCGGGTCGCCGGTGAAGCGGCCCCGCACCTTGCTGGCACCGGCCACCAGCTTGGGGTTGCAGTCCTGCAGCAGACTCCAGTGGCAGCCGTCGGTGCTGGCACAAACAGAACAGAGGTGAGATAAAGATTGTCAGGAAGTCAAACAAAGTACAAACATGACAGGGGAGGCAGACATACAACTAAGTGACATGAGGGACACAGCAGTAAGAGAAAAAGACGCACTCATTCGAACTCACCTGTAGAAATATTTCAGGTCACTGAGTACATCTTCTCCAACAGTTTGAGCCAAGAAGTAGTCTCCGTCCATGCCCATGATGCAGCCCAAGAACTTCATTTCCTTCGCCTTGTTGTCAGCCTGTAGTTTGGCGAGCGAGTTTTCCAGCATTGCTCGTTGTTCTACGTTGACGGACAAGCCATTGTAACAGCTGGTTATCTCGCTTGGTGTAAGCGCACCGATATCCATGGTGCGTTATGATAGTAGTGCTAAGGCTATTGAAATATCAAAATTTATCGAAATGGCTCACAAAGTTCGAAATCTGCTATTTGAAGCTGAATGCAGCGCGGCGAGTCAGACATGAAAAATTACAGGAAAATCGATGAAAGGCAAACTTGATTTTGAACATATTCGCAAAGAAGCTGCCGACTACCTCGTGTCATTCGGGCTGATGATCCTTCGAAAGGTGCATCTCATTCACCGATTCAAAAGGTATTCTAGCCCCAAATGTAATGTTTTACATCACAACAATGTTCTGTAGTAACGCAAAATGATTTAGATAACCCACAAATATGAGGCACAAGACAAGATAGATGCTGAGTGGTTGGAGAAAATAAATCTAGATCGATGAGGGCAAACACAAGTGACAGCCAATGACCACAAAACCACGGCAAACTTCCATACATTGCAAAACGAGCATGTTTATTTTTCCTCGTGCGATATTGCGACTCTTCTTTGCAACAATCAATGCAAGATACCGTACACAAGTGCGATAACCATTCCACTAACTCATATCGCCGACGCAAGGTAGGTGGTGACACTGATAACTGTGACGCTGACAGAGCTTCAAAATAAAGCTCAATTTCTAAAGTTGGTCTTCTTACAAACATCAATTATCTACAGAAGTCGAAGCAGCAAAGATAAGCCAACAAAGCGGCCTAGCGCAGAGGATAGTAAGAAACCAGACGCAAGCTAGCTCGCTTAAAGCTCGATATACATTTTTACTATTTACATAAGAGTCATAAACACTTGTGCATGAGTTTAGAATTTCAACTGGAAGCAAGGGCAGCGAGAATTTCAAACAAAACCAAGAGAATATGTTAAAAGTAAATGATATACACAATACTCATTTACTTCGGATATAATTGCGAAGTTCAAACTCTTTTAAAACTCGAACGTTAAATGTAAGATAAACAAACATTCCATATGTAGCCAATTATTGAAATATGTGAGCACTACAACATAACTATTATATAATTCCATAGATTCCCAACTATCACCGAATCAATGTCAAACAAATGCAGTTCACAAATAATAAATAAGCCAAATGGCAGTATGAAAATAACCTGTAAACGAATAATAATCACGCATGAACTTGAATTTATCATCAAACAAACACAACCGACGAAATGTTATCACTCTGAACTTGGCATTGTGTTCATCCTACATACAAACACTAGCTACAACTAAACTATCACATTCAGCCATAATATAACTACATGGTAATAAAAACTGCACTAAACCAACCCTGTGTCGCAGTTAGGAATCCCTTTCCAATCCACTTAACCACGCTCCTTTCTGAACACATCACTGACCAGGGTAAAAGGAGCAGCCAACCATTATAAGCAGCCAATCGACACTGCTCTTCAGTTGCTCAGAGAAGTAACTATACAGGACAGTTCATCACAAACAGCCAGTCGAACTTCAAATGCAGCAGTACGACACCAGTGGTGATTGATACGTGATGATGGTGACTGGTGAGGGTGATTGTGATAATGGTGATGATATGACTATGATGAACTGTGATTGCAATATATCACTTTGATCATGACAGTGATGCATCATTAGTTATTGATGAGCAGTATCGATCGTATGAATTCGATAGTATTTGATATGAGATTGAATCACCGATATTCATAGCATTTTTTCTCAACTGCAATCCCTTGCATATCTCTTCCCAGTTAGTTCGAGGCACCATCAGGCAAAATCTCACTCTGACCGAGATCTCCTCGAATTGGCGTCAGCAATCTGATTTCTGACCTATCTCTTAGACGAAAGACCAGTCAACCGACCTTTGGCCACTCAGTGAACAAGCTCTTCGATCGGTGTCACTTCCAGACGAAACCGAACACCCTCCCCGCTAATGGACGGAATGAATATAAACATCCCACATCCAACGGAGCTATCACCCCGAATCGAGCTCAATCTCTCTGGTTGTACTCACGAGCATAGCGCCCATATAATGACGCATAAACCCTAGTGAAACATCTCACCGCTGTGACTGATGAGTCGAAGTAACAGCGCTACCCAACTGCCTTCGCTGAGGACGCGGGTGCGGCCGCGGTACAGCCTAGTCTTACGCAAGGCCCGGTGAAGATGTGGTAGATCTAGCGGGCAGGCGTGTGCTACACCTCTATACCGACGTTTGTAGCCGGCTTGCCCTTCTGTTCCATAATCTTTTCTATCTTGAGGTCGGCTTTGGCCGTTTGTGTGTGCCACACCAGAACCTGGTGAAAAGGTGGTGAGGTTGCTGTCAGCGATCAGAACTGCGGAAATCTAAGGCAACAGCATTACAAGGCACTCATCGTGTCAGTGTTATGGTCCGCGACGAGATTGCTAAAATTGTCTTTCCCGAACAATTATCAGGTTAACAGTCACAAGAGGTTACACTTATCAACAGAGACATAACCTCTTCTGCTTATCTATAGTACAGACACATCAAACCATTCAGCCCAGCATAAGATGATGCTGAGTTGAAGTTTGTTCACCAGCTCACAGCAGCACTTCAAGAGCTTTTGGAGCAGGGCTTTCGCATTTCCCAGTAATATTTGCAGAGGACCGTCACATGAAAAAAAATAGTTAACCATAACAAAAAAATGAAACGATTCAAAGAAAGTCCCACCAAGCGTCAACCAGCCCCCCCCCCCCCACACACACACACACAAACACATCGGTCCATGCGTACCCACCTTTGTACAAAGGTCTGCTTTGACCTCGAGGTCATCCAGGGTGACCCCCATTTGTGTAAGCAGGTCCGTCTCCAGAAAGCCGCGCTGGGACTCAATGGAGAACGAGGCGGTAGGGTGGTTTAGCACCAGTCTGGGGGAAATACAAGAGAACTGTGAAACATGCGGGAACATGAGCTGGGAGCCGTGTTGAAAGTGGGTGTTCGTCTTTTAAGACTGCACCACGATTGGAGGCAAACTTAGTCCCGTAGTCAATAGTATGTAATACATGTTTTATGAGCAAGTTTTTTAACCCGCGCCCTGGTGGGGTCTGTTTATAACGCGACCTGGGGTGGGGGGGGGCTATTTTTTGCCCCCCCCTCGTATCTCCGAAACTACTGGACGGATCTGCAAAATTCAAACGGCGTTCGAAAAACCTGTCAAATTTGTCGAAGGAAACCAAATTTCATTGACCTCGGGGTCACCGATGACGTCACAGGTCAGGTCAAAGATGAAATGTTTCACCGTTCACGGGTCTTCTAGGGAATGCGCTGTAACACCGAGGAAAACGCATTTTGTCGAGAATCAGCGGTAGGGCGTCAGTTGCCTAGTAGATATGTTGCTATTAGAGGTCACTAGCAATACCAGGTCAGGTCACAGGTCAGGTCACCAAGGGTCACAGGTCAGGTCACATGAGCCCAACTTTACTAAGGTTGTGTGATACATGTTTTATGGCCAATTTTTCATTTCCAACTCAATGGTGTTGGTTATAAGACTATCAGGTACGGCTTAGGTCACTTTCTGGTGAAGTTCAGATCAAGGTCAGGTCAAGGTCAGGCCAAAAAAGGTCAAATTTAAAGTTGATAGTTTTGCATAAAATGGGTATTGATTCGATGCAGCTCGTCACGGGGAGTCTAATGGTGGTCTTTGTTTTGCGCTACGGGGTCTAGAATTGCTAAAAATTGAGTTTGAAAATTTGACGTCATCAATTTTGAACAGTTTTTTCGCTATAACTTCGCCAAAAAAAGAGGTATCAATCTCAAATGTGGTATGTGGATGGAAGGCGGTAAGGACTATCACATATATTCCGGTTTTGGTGAAATTCAAAAAACTTTTTGGATTTTTCGATTATTATATCCAAAAAATCTATTTTTTGATTTTTGGGGGTCAAAATCCAAAAATTTCTAAAATCCGAGATAGCAGTTTTGTAGCCCTGTCCAATCTACAGCTTTTATGTCTTTATCATTTTTCTGTATTTGCAAAGCTATAGGCCTGACAGCTCTTCCCGCGAAACCCTTTTTTGGGTCGAAAACGGCAGAACATGACGTCACTCTGACGTCATTTCCGGCCAACCTATCATAGCCTTTGGAAAAATTTTTCCAAAATTTTTTCCAAATCCGGGAGGGTACTGAAAGTTTGGTGACGATCGGCGCAGCGGTTCTGGAGATATATCGAAAAGTCTGGAGGGGGGGGGGCAAAAAATAGCCCCCCCCCCACCAGATCGCGGGTTAAATGTGTGAAAACTAGGTTCATTGAGAATATCCGTAACAGATCAACTACTTTCTCACAGCAACGTTCCAACTCAACCCCTCCTTCCTCCCCCCTCTCCGCAGCGTGCCCAACTCACCGCACATTAACGGCGAATCCGGCCATATCGGTGGCGAAGGCCCGGTCCGGTCTCCACGGGGTCAGCCAGCCGGTGACGCGTCCGTTATCGACCAGGGGTCGCTCCACCATCACACCCCCGACCAGACCCACGGGCCACACGCCGACTGACTGGATGTCGCGCATCTGCGGAGAAAGTGAGAGCTCAGGCGAGGCTGAGCGTAATACACAACTGGCGTGTACATAGTTAAGGGCCCACAGGTCACGCCGACCGACTGGATGTCGCGCATCTGGGGATGGAGGCGAGAGACTAGTCAGGAGAAGCTGAGCGCAGATTAGGCAATAGGCATACCCCACACCATACGCACAACTGGCATGCAGTTGGGTGTCACAGGTAGCACGGCTCACACCGACCGACTGGATGTCACGCATCTGGGAGGGGAGAGGGGTCAGGCGAGGCTGAGCGCAACACACAACTGGTGTGCGGTTGGGCGTTACAAGTCACACCGACCGACTGGATGTAGCACATCTGGGCAAGGGGGGATAAGGCCGTAGATCAGACATCATGTGTCACACACAACTGGCGTCCAGTTAGACTCGGCACACAGGTCACACCGACTGACTGGATGTGGCGCATCAGCTAGGGTGGGAGGAGAGGGAGCGGGCGGTCAGGCAGGGCTGGGTGGGGTGGGGATCGGTCATGTGTCAGATACCCGGTAAGGTGTCGAACAGCCAAACGTTCACAGACTCAAAGACAGGACGTTACTGTTCGCCACGTCCCATCGCAAAGTCAGACCACTCTTATTGCCACAGGCAGGGTGTCATAACAGATTAGTGCTTTCAAGGAACAGGTCACACGCTCTGACAGACTGCAGGTAAATAGGTATGTCCCGTATATGACAGAGAGTAGGGGTAGGCAGACAACTCGGCTTGGGGATCGTTACTTTCACAAAAGTTCCATTTAGAACAGCATATGCTCAGAATTGACGCATGTTGAGAATCACAGGATTGACATCACAACTGACACTCAAGAATGAAGCATCAGCCATCAACCAGCAAACCCGTCCAAACTGACACTCCCTCAGACCGATTCCAGGACAAATCTTCGTATGGCATTTCTTCGTCGCGCAATTCTTCGTCCGCATTTCTTCGTCCGCAAATCTTCGTCGGCGCATTTATTCGTGTCGCATTACTTCGTCTCGCATTTCTTCGTAGGTGCAAAAATTCGTAGCGCATTTCTTCGTATCCGCATTTCTTCGTCGGCGCATTTCTTCGTCAAGCATTTTTTCGTCCACGCATTTCTTCGTCTACGCAACTCTTCGTCCGCATTTCTTCGTCCACGCAAATCTTCGTCTGCGCAAATCTTCGTCCGCAAATCTTCGTCTCCGCAAATCTTCGTCCGCAAATCTTCGTCCGCATTTTTTCGTCCACGCATTTCTTCGTCTACGCAAATCTTCGTCCGCATTTCTTCGTCCACGCAAATCTTCGTCCCCGCAAATCCTCGTCCGCAAATCTTCGTCCGCAAATCTTCGTCCGCAAATCTTCGTCCGCAAATCTTCGTCCGCAAATCTTCGTCCGCAAATTTTCGTCCGCATTTTTCGTCCACGCATTTCTTCGTCCAATCAAATCTTCGTCCGCAAATCTTCGTCCGCAAATCTTTGTCTGCGCTATCTTCGTCTCCGCAAACACTCGTCCACAAATATGGTTCAATAAAACCATGAAGAAATATCAGACAGTCAAGTGAATGACGAATTTGATGCATCGAATGGATGGTCGAAACTTTTGAAGTCAGGTAGATGAGGTCAGTCAGGTGAAGCTATTGTATTTGGAGCCGACAATTGTAACATTCCATATCATTTGTGTCCCGGACATTCTTTTTTTCGCGGTCGTTGAATGACAATATAATCTTTTGTACCCTCGCCGGCATAGGCGGCGGAACGGGGAGGGCACCGGGGCACCGTTCCCCTCTTTAATTTTGGCCCTATGCCCTAGCCCAATGGGCGTTGCATGGAAAGCATATTGGACCAAAAGTCGGCAGTGCCGTGTCCCCCTTAATTGAAGATGTTCCGCCGCTACTGCCCGCCGGACCTATTTGTTTTCTACGGTACACGCCGGCCGAGGGGGCGGGTTACGACCCCCCCCCCCCCCCCATCGCCGTTTCGTCACTGGTGGAGCTAGCGCGTCGCGGAAAAAACGAGCGTGTGCGCCGTTACGAGCCGCAGAGATTAAAACCCGATTTTAAGGCCTTCTAGGTCAGGGGTCGGCATACGGCCCGCGGGCCGGATCCGGCCAGGTGGGTGACGGTTGGATCCGGCCCGCGACCAGCTGACGTCCGGCCCGTAGCTGTTATCAGCGACTTACATCGTGTTCCGGCCCGCGGTTCCTTCATAAATCGACTCCGATATAAAAGTTACTTCAGTGCTTTGGCACAACAGTTCTTCCTTCGCACACTTCATGAGTTTATAAACACCATTTGCGGGTGTTTTTGTCTAATTCTACTTCTAGACAAAACTTGCAACGGTAAGATTTGGTCAGCAGCTTTTGCGCGCAGCATCAACGACTGCTGCAGCTGCGTGCACTTGGCGGCTTCACGTGGTCTACTCGCTTAAAGGGACCCTCCCACCTTCAAAAAAGTTAATGAATTGGCATGAAAGTGATGTCGCTCGGTTCAGAAAGAGCAAAAACGAATTTCTACCAAATTTCATCGAAAAATATTCACCGGTTTTCAAGATATTAGACTTTTACTTTTGTTTACTTTTTGGGATCTCCGCTGTTCCTAGCGACTTTATTTGAAAGCGCGGCATTTGTTGCGCGCAAAGCAGCATATACCACCGCGTGCTACAAAACGTTTTAGTCAAACATTTAACGGACGTTCGAAAGCCTCATGACGTCATCAGATTCCCGTAATGGTTAAGAGATAGGGACCACGCTGGTCCCACCCTGCAACTAAAGGGAAGAAATTTCTTGAACACCATAAAGCTGCGGGGGTTGCGACCAGGATAAATGGTGGTTTCTGAGCCTGGCCGCAAACTTGGCTATCTCAACTCAAAACTAATGTTAAGGTGGGAGGGTCCCTTTAACCTTCCAGGCGGTGTGTGTGTGGGGGGGGGGGGACGGGCCGGAACACGATGTAAGTCGCTGATACCAGCCGCGGGCCGGACGTCAGATGGTCGCGGGCCGGATCCAACCGTCACCCACCTGGCCGGATCCGGCCCGCGGGCCGTATGCCGACCCCTGACCTAGAAGGCCTTAAAATCGGGTATTAATCTCTGCGGCTCGTAACGGCGCACACGCTCGTTTTTTCCGCGACGCGCTAGCTCCACCAGTGACGAAACGGCGATGGGGGGGGGGGGTCGTAACCCGCCCCCTCGGCCGGCGTGTACCGTAGAAAACAAATAGGTCCGGCGGGCAGTAGCGGCGGAACATCTTCAATTAATGGGGAAACGGCACTGCCGACTTTTGGTCCAATATGCTTTCCATGCAACGCCCATAGGGCTACTGTTAAAAGGCCAAAATTAAAGAGGGGAACGGTGCCCCGGTGCCCTCCCCGTTCCGCCGCCTATGCCGGCGAGGGTACAAAAGATAATATTGTCATTCAACTACCGCGAAAAAAAGAATGTCCGGGACACAAATGATATGGAATGTTACAATTGTCGGCTCCAAATACAATAGCTTCACCTGACTGACCTCATCTACCTGACTTCAAAAGTTTCGACCATCCATTCGATGCATCAAATTCGTCATTCACTTGACTGTCTGATACTTCTTCATGGTTTTATTGAACCACACTTGTGGACGTCGTCCACAAGTGTGGTTCAATAAAACCATCGAGTGTTTGCGGAGACGAAGATAGCGCAGACAAAGATTTGCGGACGAAGATTTGCGGACGAAGATGTGATTGGACGAAGAAATGCGTGGACGAAAAATGCGGACGAAAATTTGCGGACGAAGATTTGCGGACGAAGATTTGCGGACGAAGATTTGCGGGGACGAAGATTTGCGTGGACGAAGAAATGCGGACGAAGATTTGCGTAAACGAAGAAATGCGTGGACGAAAAAATGCGGACGAAGATTTGCGGACGAAGATTTGCGGGGACGAAGATTTGCGGACGAAGATTTGCGCAGACGAAGATTTGCGTGGACGAAGAAATGCGGACGAAGATTTGCGTAGACGAAGAAATGCTTGGACGAAAAAATGCTTGACGAAGAAATGCGCCGACGAAGAAATGCGCATACGAAGAAATGCGCTACGAATTTTTGCACCTACGAAGAAATGCGAGACGAAGTAATGCGACACGAATAAATGCGCCGACGAAGATTTGCGGACGAAGAAATGCGGACGAAATATTGCGCGACGAAGAAATGCCATACGAAGATTTGTCCGGTTACGCCTCCGAAGATTTGCGGGGACGAAGATTTGCGTGGACGAAGAAATGCGGACGAAGATTTGCGTAGACGAAGAAATGCGTGGACGAAAAAATGCGGACGAAGATTTGCGGACGAAGATTTGCGGGGACGAAGATTTGCGGACGAAGATTTGCGCAGACGAAGATTTGCGTGGACGAAGAAATGCGGACGAAGATTTGCGTAGACGAAGAAATGCTTGGACGAAAAAATGCTTGACGAAGAAATGCGCCGACGAAGAAATGCGCATACGAAGAAATGCGCTACGAATTTTTGCACCTACGAAGAAATGCGAGACGAAGTAATGCGACACGAATAAATGCGCCGACGAAGATTTGCGGACGAAGAAATGCGGACGAAATATTGCGCGACGAAGAAATGCCATACGAAGATTTGTCCGGTTACGCCTCAGACCACACTCACCTCAGTGAACAGCTCCAGGCTGTACGTGTTATCGTCGTCGGCGAAATACACCACTCCGTTGGCGTCGACAATCTCCAGGTTTTCCCGGAGCCAGGACAGCGCCGCGTTACGCTGGAGCACGCCGCGGGGCTTCTTCCAGCGCGGGTCCTGCCGGGAAGGAGAGGGGAAGGAGGTCAGAGGGGATGCAGAAGACTAAAGGGAGATACAAGAGTAAGAGTTCATGGTGGCATGAAGGTCAGTTCAAGCAATGCTCCAGCATTGGCACTGAGCAAAACGAACATTGAGTCGATTGGAAAATTATCCAGGTTTAAGTTATTAAGCATGTTTGCTGTTTTTATACAGGTTCATGGTACGAACGTAAATAGTTTCAGTTTTTATTTTATCTCAACAACCTACAACGCCAAGCGTCAGCACTCAGCTGCGCACACTTCCACCTCATTCCTCTCTCTTTCCCATCTTCAGTCTCAGTACCTCGCCTCTCTACCTCAGCCCACGCTTCTCTATTATCAGCCCACGCCTCTCCACCCGCAGCCCGAGCCTCCAGTGCCCTCTCACAGCGTACCTTGGGCTGCAGT
The DNA here is from genome assembly GCF_019059575.1 of Amphibalanus amphitrite. NCBI lineage: Eukaryota > Metazoa > Arthropoda > Thecostraca > Balanomorpha > Balanidae > Amphibalanus > Amphibalanus amphitrite. The sequence continues at coordinate 176,838 of NW_024882688.1, read as the reverse complement.
TTGAGCTCCGGTGGCGTGGCCACACTGAGGTGTGTGTAGACGAGCCCGGAGCGGCGCAGCAGACGGCTCACCAGCTCCGACTTGTGGTCGGCGTCCTCCACTATCAACCAGTGCAGGTTCGGCACGTGCAGCAGCGTGTTGGATAATCTGAGGGAGGGAGACGGCTTATGTAAGTGGAGATGGTCATGGTGATTTGTGGGTGTTTATGGCACCTCCAGACTAAAGAGTGCAGAGGACGTCTGCTGCCTGCATCGGCGCCCATGTACAAGCAGCGGGCGATAGGAGATGGACGATGGAGTTTCATGACTTTATAATATTTTTGGATGCATTTCAGATTATTAGTTCAAAACTAAGTTGGGAAATGCGTCGAATAAGCACTAGATTATTTGCTAGGCTCGAAACGACATGTTTTTCAGTTGCTCTGGCATGCTTCCAGATATATCACAATACAAAACTAAAATCCTCATAGTTAACAGTCAAATCACCATTTCAGAGCCACTCCACAAATTCCAAGCACCCACTCGACAGGACACACTGCTTTTACCCCGCCATCTCCTAGAGACATACCTGACCAGGTCGGCCTTCTGAGTCGGGATGGCGTGCGTGGGAGTCACCACAAAGATGGTGGGCAGGTCGGGGTGACGCCAGTGGGCCGGCGCACTGCCCAGCCGCGTCAGCTGGCGACGCATCTCCGACGCCTGACGATAGCGACACATGTCCAATGGATGCTCAATGGAGGCCAGGAAAGTTGCAAGGTCATGGTTGGATTCGATGGATGTCGATAGGGTCCATGGATGTTAAATAAACTATGTTTAGTTAGTTACTCAAAAAATAAGAGCTTCAGTGAAGCTGTAGATGGTATGGCTTATAAAAATGAACAACAAATATCCACTATCAGAAAGAAATGGAGAGCAATCAAAATTTACCACTTTCCTTGTATCTACCTATTATTCTTGTCAGCCAGCATGCATAGCGGCCACACAACATAGTAAGCTTGAAGTCCAGCAGACTGATTGAAACAAAATGAGACTGAAGCATGAATGGGTTTACAACGCACCTGCAGTCGCATGGCGTACAGCTCCTTGGCCACCCTCTCCTCCCACTGGTCAGAGTGTGGGTGGCCAGAACCCTCCAGCAGCCGCACTCCAGCTGGAACAGAGGCCATTCAGGTCAGTTTACATGATGATGCATATTGCTCAACAAATCTAGGTTCCTACCTTGTGGTTCACAGGTAAATAAAAACCTGGATGTAATGTCACATGAAAGAGCAAGTAAAGACCAAAATTCAAGCCATTGGCAAATGGCATGGTGCACTTTACATGCAATAAAATTTCATTGATGCAATGATACACATTATTTTGTTCAATTTAACATGAAAAGCAGTAAACATTAAGATTGGAATCAAATGAAGTTCTGCACCTGATCTGAAGATGTTGATCAATAAGTACCTACCTAATTGAAACCAGAGGAGATAAAATGCCACCAGGCATAGCAGGAGAATGAGGCTATTTCTCCGTCTCAGTGCAGCTGATATTTGCCGGAGAGACATCTTGGTTGCTTGCGGTATGGTACTTGTTGTCGACCCCTGGCCTGGAATCTGGACGACTTGAACTGTTGGGAAAGGAGCACAATGGTCAGAACACACAGGCCACGGCAGAATCTCTTCATACCTGATTATTCTATGCCTTTCAGGCTCCCTGCAGCCTGCATTACATAATCTCATACCTGATGTGGGCACTGAATAGACACCTTGTCTATGCCAGCCCAACCGATTAAGCCTAAACCTTAACCTAATTTGTTGAGAAACAAACTATAACAATGCTCATACTAACATTATAACAAAATACCTATTCAAATTACAAATATCATGTGATAGTTTAAGACTCAGGCATTGGTAAACTGATCATATATTTATGCCCAGGGATCATGAGCATCAATTTCTGCTGTTGTAGCCGACCAGTGTCCAAGGCCCAAGCATAACAAATCTACCTCCACCTTTGTGGTGAGCTTGACCCATGGTGTCTATTTTGACTCCCAAAGCCAAGCTGGAGAGGGATTGAGAGAGCTCAGGCACCCGCAAGGCTGTAGAAATGGAAGCTCATGCGGATGATTTTTATAACTTCAGTCAGAACCTTTTGAATGGAAGAATTCACAAGGACAGAACTGTCTTCTCTGTCTTCTGCCAAGCAGAGCTTGTTGTGCTGGCCCTACCCTCTAATCAAAAAACTCCTGGTCTATGAAAGAATTTGGGAGTAAATTCACTCGTAATTGTTTTATATACTCTCATTTTTAGAAGCATTTTAAAGAGCTTGGAATTAAACAAAACAATTTCACAAAAATCTGAAGGACACTTGCTCACCAGATTCAAGACATATAAAAAGTAACCACCAGATTGCGCAAATAACTCTGGTATTTCAGTATTAATATATTGACTTACAGCGCCCACTAGGACGAGAAATATATCAAAAAATGAATGAAACCTCGCTTCAAGGGGCTTCAAGCAAAAGCTTCAAGATCACGGAGAGCTCCAAGACAATGTTTTGTCGTGTTCTAAGAACCACGCATGAATGTTTGCGCAGCCACCTTCATCCAGTCACACAGTTGACACACAGCCACACAACTGTGTGGCTGACACACAGTTGCTGAACTACAGAACACTATTTTTATGTCGCATTTGCGTCATTTGCGTCCTTATCGTAAATTTGGTAGCAAAGTTGACTGAGAATCAAGCGAAAATAGAGTGAAGGAAAATCCCTAATTAGTGCGATATTTTTCGCCCAGTGTTACCGCCATCAATAACAGCAGTCTCTGGTCGTGTCGTAGTTTCTATGGCCTTGGTCGTGTCAACTGTCAGTGATAAGCAGGAGAATACCGTGAAAGTTTTGTCGCTCTACACTGCTTTTACGCCAGTTTTTCATAAAAATCGAGTGACAGTGAGTCATTGGTCCGAAGCTGAGCCAAGCCTAGGGCAAAAACCGTAAAAGTAGAATAGACGTAACAGGTGCCGTAACAGTTCGCAGCAGTGTTCGCCATGGGCCGGGCCAGCCCAATGGGCCATGGGCTGGGCTGGGCTACGGGCTGGGCTGGGCTCTCAAATATGAAGGATTGATGGGCTGTGGATGGGCTGGGCCAAGAACTGTAAAGTGGAGTCAGGGGTTCGCGATTGAGACAAAAACTATAACTACATGGCTTATTACATACTGTGCAAGACTAAAAAAACGAGTTGACAAAGCACGCATGCAATATGCATTGTTCATGCTGCTCGCAAAATGTTGTTTCTTTGCTACCTTTGGATCCCTGTGAGGTGTCAATAATTTTTAATCCATTCATTTTTGATGGGCTGGGCCGGGCTGGGCTTCGACGCTTTTACCATTTATGGGTTCGGGCTGGGCCGGGCTGTGAACCCATGGGCCTGGACTGGGCTGGACTGGGATTTTGCGGCCCGTGGCGAACACTGGTTCGCAGTGAGGGAAAGAAATGACAGCACAGCATAGCATCAGTTGTCCCTTCTCAGTGGCGGATCCAGGATTTCGTCAAGGGGGGGGGGGGTATACGGTATTGTGGTGCCCCTGGCATTTGGTGCACTCCCCCCCCCTCCTAAAAAATCCACGGATTTCGGCCACTTACTTTTCGGGATGGTGCCCCCTCAGACCCGGGGAGAAGTGCTCCTTTAGACCTCGGATTTCGGAATGGTGCCCCTGGAAACTTAGAATGGTGCCCCGGAGACCTCGGAATGGTGCCCCCGGAGACAGACTTCGGGATGGTGCCCCCGGAGACTTCGGGATGGTGCCCCCTCTGCCCTCAGACCTCGGGATGGTGCCCCCAGACCTCTCGATGGTGCCACCGGAGACCTCGAGATGGTGCCCCCTCCGACATTGGGATGGAGACCACGGAGAACTCGATATGGTTCCCCCGCGGACCTCGGGATGGAAATAGCCCCACCTAAGGCGAGGGACAGAAATGGGCCTCTGGGAGACCCCGAAAACGGTACCCTATTCCGATAGACCTTCTGGATGGTGCCCCTTTAGGAGACCTATGAGTTGAAACTTGAAGCTCCCGTCGGTGACCTTCGTGATGATTAAAAAAAAACTCCGTGATGGTGCCCCCGGGAGGCCCAGAGGGGGGGCATGGCCTTCATTGCCCCCCCCTGGATCCGCCACTGTCCCTTGTAAGTGGTTGAGGACGAGGTCGACCCCCCCCCCCACACACACACCGACTTGGGCTGCTGGGATACCAGGGAGGAAGGGAGAGAGAAAGAGAGAGGTACATACAGGTAGAGGGAGATGGGAGACTGACAGACATTCCAACCAGTGTTCGTCATGGGCCGGGCCAGCCCAATGGGCCATGGGCTGGGCTGGGCTACGGGCTGGGCTGGGCCCTCAAATATGCAGGATCGATGGGCTGTGGATGGGCTGGGCCAAGAACTCTTAAGTGGAGTCGGGGGTTCGCAACTGAGACAATAACTATAACTACATCACGGCTTATTACTGTGCAAGACGAGTTAATCGCATGTAGAGCAATCGCAAACGAGTTAATAAAGCACGCATGCAATGTGCATTGTGCATGCTGCTCGCTAAAGATTGTTCTTTGCTACCTTTGGATGCCTGTGTGGTGTCATTAATTTTTAATCCATTCATTTTTGACGGGCTGGGCCGGGCTGGGCTTTGACGCCTTTACCATGAATGGGCTCGTGCTGGGCCGGGCTGTGAACCCATGGGCCTGGGCTGGGCTGGACTGGGGTTTTGCGGCCCGTGGCGAACACTGATTCCAACAAACAGACAGGCAGACAGACAGACAGACAGACAGACAGACAGACAGACAGAGACCTATAACAGCCTACATTGACCTCAAGAGGCTTGAGCATATTACCCCAATGTTCTGACACCAAGTACGTGCCTACAGGTCTCGCGGGTTTTAGCGGTAGGTTTTGCACTTAGAATTTAGAAAATTTAGTGTACCTACTTCAGGCTATATCTTCGTCGTCTTAAGCTTTTAAGTGTTGAAAATGCGATCGACTTGTTGGTTCACAAGCCGGCCATGATCGTGTAAAATGGCTTAATCGTAGATCGATTGGTTTCTGAGATATAACGGAAATGTAAAAGTGCAAAACCTACCGCTTAATCTCGCGAGAGCCGTACCTACCCGGTGAATTTAATCTAGTCATATGGTCGACGTAGGACACCGGAATGGCACATGATCGACTTCCCGGCTAGGTTACCCTGGTTCCGTGCTATTCCGTTAGGTGCCCGTGGTACATTGTGCCCGACGGCTGTCACAGCTCACTGCTGCAAAAACACCCGTATCCGGTGGGGTTGTAGCAAAGGTCGGCTTCTTAGGCATAGGTGTAGGCAGTAGGCACTAGGCAGGCACTACCCTTTTGGCTTCACCTAGCATCTTTTCAGCATCAGAAGAATCGGCCACTGGAGATATTGATGCTATCTCAGTTCATGATGCGTCATAAGAATTAAGAGGGGTCCGATTCCCAAGGTCTTCGAAACCACTGCGCAAAATATAGCGCCAAGGCTAAGAGCTCCAAAGAAACAGACACGGCCGGAAATGCCACCTAATATAGATTACCTTATTTTTCCTGGGGCCATGGGCAGTGTCCCAACAATTCGAAGGGGATGGATAGCTCGAATTCGAGAGGTCGAAGTCGATGAGAGCTCGAATACAATTCGATTTCAAGTTTTGCATTTCGACCGTTTCCTTCCTAGACAGTGCACGCTCTGAACTCATCCCTGATGAATGCGACCTTTGCGACTAAAGCGCTAGGTGCTGCCTTCTGGACGATGAACAGTCCAGGGGTAGATCAAGATGATGACCTTGTTCCTGCACCAGATGAACGTTTGGAGACCAGCAGAGGAACTGCAATTACTATAGTGTCGTGGGCTAGAACTGCAGAGCAGACACCTTACGAGCTATAATAGAGGAGGGAGAGAAGCAGATATATCCCGCGCCCTGATGGGGTCTGCCGAGCAACGCGGTCTGATGGGGAGGGGGGCGGCATTTTGCCCCCCCCCTAAGATCTCGAGAATCACGCAACGTAGCGACAAGCGGCAAAGGGCGTTGGATAGCCCCAACGGGGAACTACCTTGTGACCCAATTTCATTGACCTCGGTTTAACCGATGACGTCACAGGTCAGGTCAGAGGTCGAATTTTCACCGTTTACAGGCATTTCAAGAAATGCGTTGTAAAATCGAGTAAAATGCATTTCATTGAAAACCATCGATAGGGAAATGTTCGTCAAACACATATTTTGCTATTTGAGGTCACTGATACCAGGTCAGGTCACTGAGGGTCACAATATAAAAATATCATGTGATGCATGTTTTATGGTCCACTTTATATGCCAAATGCGATAATGTGGGACAGGCAGCCCTTGGGGTCAGTTGAGATTATGTTTTGGTGAAGGTCAGGTCAAGGTCAGGTCAACTTAGGTCAAATCTCAAAGTTGATATTTTTGCATAAAATGGGTATCGATTCGATGCAGCTCGTCACGGGAAGTTCAATGGTGGTCTTTGTTTTGAGCTACGTGATCTAAAATAGCTAAAAATTGAGTTAAAAAATTTGACGTCATCAATTTTGAACAGTTTTTCGCTATAACTTGGCCAAAAAAGGAGGTATCGATCTAAAATTTGATATGTATATCGAAGAGCGCAGGGACTATCACATATAATCCGTTTTTCGAAATTCTAAAGAATTTGGGGATTTTTTTTGTTTTTCTATAAAAAAAAAATTGGGGGGTGGTCAAAATCCCAAAATTTTGAAAATCTGAGACAACAATTTTGTAGCGCCGTCTTTTCTCCACACAATCACATAAAGAACTTTAAAATTGCTTGTTAACTGTATTTTTGGTGAGCGTTTCAAGATGTCATATTTTTTGCTCATTTTTACTCGAACATGACCTCAGTTTGACCTCAATAACTCCTGACCCAAGGTGATCTGTGACTTGAAATTTTGTGTGAAAGTGTCAAATTAATGCCCGGGAAGGTACTAAAAATTTGGCGGCGCTGCACGCCGCCGTTTTCTCGTTATTTAAGAAAAACCACAGGGGGGCCAAAATGATCCCCCCTTATCAGGGCGCTGGATATGGGATAGTTCAAAAAGGTAATGCCGGGAATGCACAGGTCAGTGATGCAAATGGGTTTCACGAGTGCGTGGCCAATAATTCCCAAATAACCCAAAACTTAACTTTACATACGTAATTGATCGTAATATGGCCAGTCGGGGAAAAGTTTGTGGTGTCTGAAAAAAATGATTGTCACGTTTTTGTCAAAACCGGGCCCCGTGTAGAATTGTCAAGTGTCGTGACATTTCGATTTCAAGTTTTGCATTTCGACCGTTTCCTTCCTAGACAGTGCACGCTCTGAACTCATCCCTGATGAATGCGACCTTTGCGACTACATGCACTTCAGACCCCATGAGACCCTGTTTTTGGCGATAATTTATTTAATATTTGTCCAATTTGCTTCAAATTTTCGCAATGCACATTTCAGCTCAAGCGCCAATTTTCGTCGATATGGTCTTTTAACAAAATACTAAATTTAAGTGTAGGTACTTGTCGTTGCCTCGTAATGTTAAAATCGGCTCCGTAAATCCGTCAGTGGAGTAGAGGCTATCCGTGCGTACGCGTGACGTCACAAACACGTGACCATTAAGCTCCGCCCTCCCGGCGGACGGAGCGGTGACCTTGGCCGGTCAGTCGGATGCGTGGAGCCGGCGGGGCAGTAGCTGCCGGACCCAAGGCCGTATGCCGGACCGGGGCGGCTCGCATTGGACGTGGCTGCCTTGCGGTTGCCGTTGCAGTAATAACGATACAGCAGAAACTAGCGCTCGTTATTAGCGCACTAGCCTTCGTTATTGCATTTATCGCAAATTAACCTACACCTTGTCAATCAATAAAGATATTGGGGTCTACTTTAATACTAAGTTCAGGGCTAGTGACTGCATTTTTGCTTGATTGAACATCATTAAAAAAGGCCGTTGGTGTCAATTGACTGTGAACTGCTGCAAGACGTCGGTCAGCCTACGTCAAATTTGCAAGACATGGTAAACAGTTACACCGTAGCATTTAAGTAAGAAGTGTGGTTGAAATATGAAATATATTATGCTTATGCGTATGCTTGAGATGGATTCATGTGATTGCGGTGCAACATGAACACCTTCAGAAATAGCCCATTTTATAATTGGGGCATTCCACGATAGATCGTACCAGGCCCGTCACCCTCATCTCTCAGATTTGAATGAAAATTGGTACAAGGGGTAATCATAGGCTCCAAAAACACCTGCCAAAATATCAGACTCCTCAGATGAAAACTTTTTGAGTTACATTGCATAATATTTTCTAAACTTCAGATTGTAAGGGTGAGTTTGATGAGCTATAACTCAAAAACGAGCTAAGCAAGCAACAAACGGTAAACAGCTTTGAACTAACGATGAATCAAAGATTAATATAGTATTTTTAAAATTGGAAAGAAAAGCTTTACATATTGAAAAAAGTCGTAGTATTTTTTTAATTTGTCTATAATGGCCCTTGGGACCAAAATTTTTGCCATTTTTATTTCTTCAAAATAAACCTCAGGTCCTTTAAAATCGATATGCAAAAAATTAGAAAGGTGTTCTTTCTATAAGTTCCTCATTTAAATGTATACAAAATGGGTTTCCGGGGGTTCGGTACGACCCCAGCTCGCCGTTTCGCCTCTAATGGAGCTAGAACCTTGCGGAAAAAACGAGCATGTGCGCCGTTACAAGATGCATCGAATGATACCACATTTTAAGGTCTCGGGTTCATTGGTGACCCCTGAGGTCATTTCAAGTGACCCAAATTACGGGTCCGGTTTTTGATAGATAACTTCGCAACAAATGGTCGCAGAGCCGCGATTTTAGCATCTTTGTGTTTGCCTAGTTCCGGCGCGTCGAATGGTATACTGTTTGTTCTGGTGAGGTCAGCCTAAGTCGATGACCTCGGGTCAGCACACTGCCGTGTATTTAGCTCCGCTCCCCGACCGGGCGGCCCAGCCGGCAGCCAGCCCCCGGGCGTCACGTGACCGCCCGAGTCCGCGGCAAAGCCAACCAGCGCGGCGCTGGACAAACAGCGCCGCTACAGAGATGGTTAACAGTCGGGTCAGGCCACGAAGCTGGGTGAATGAGATCATATTGCACATCATTCGATTCGCAACGTCTTTCCGAGTCCATTGGTAGCTTTCCCGTCTCTCTAGCTCAATTTGATCGAGAGTTATTGACGAAAAACTCTTATGACCCTAGTGACGTACGAATGACGTCACGCAAGGTCAACAATGCAAAAGTGAGGCAAAAATGACTTCAATTGAACTTTCAGTAACCAGTGATGTCACTAGGCAGCTTTACCACACCATTTGTAGGCTCTCTTCCGAAATCACAATTCGAGACCATTACGGTGACGCAAAATAAGTACATTTATAGAAAGAACACCTTCCTAATTTTTTGCATACTACTTAAAAATGATCCAAAAATGTTTTTAAGTAAATAAAAATTCAAAAAAATTTGGTCCCAAAGGCATAAAAATGCAAATGAAAGGAAACTCGAGGTGTTATATACCAAAAATAACATAAATTTTAAAATTTTAAAAATGCATATTATTCTTGGTTTCAATGCAAGTTCAATGCCGTATAGCATTTGGCATTTGGATTATCCGTCTTAGAGTTACCGCCCGCCAAACTTGGGGCTGCAACGCAAGATCCAAAACATGTTATACATTATAACTCAAAAACCACTCATCTGATAAGCCTGAAATTGTTACAGGAGGATTCAGAGCCCCTGATTACCCCTTAGACCAACTATCGTTAAAATCCGAGAGATGAGGGTGTCAAATTGGAAAAAAGTGGTACGATCTATCGTGGAATGCCCCAATTGGCTATAGTGAGGTAGGTGACTTAACTGACTTGACCCCAGGCTTTCGTGATGAACTGCAAATAATTAAAATACCTGTAAGTAACCTACTGCCTCACTATTGGAGAGCTTGAAAAGGTACTTTAGTTTCACTAAAAGACGCGATTATTTTATTAGCCTATGCGCTTGTTTCCCTTATTCTGATGTCACATTTCTACCATGCGCATTGCACAATCAATCGCACATCACCTTTCTGCTCCCTTCTTAACGCTTCCCGAATTACGAACATAGCTCGTGGAGCGATGTCTTGGCAACTTGCCAAGATATCTTCGATTGAATTCGTGGGTGCTCCTATTTATATACATTGTGGGTGCTCCGTCCCCATTCACTTAACACGGCCGGGCCGGCGCGACCGGCCGCCGCGCGGCCGGCCGGTCGGAATATGAGCCCGGCCGTCCCGCATCGATCGGAAGTGCTCGCGACTAATTATGCCACTCCGTTGTTTTCTGCATAGGTATAACAGCGTCTTCAGAAACAGCAATTGACGCAGCCAACCAATATCAATATATTCGAGTAGTGCAGAGGCTTCGCATGATGTCATAGGTGACAGAATAGTGGCACGACCTGACCATGAGATAGGCACCAGAATGAGCATTCATTCAGATATTCAGATAGTGCATGACTCAGCTCTCTATCTAAGGTTGGTTCTGGGGAGGTTAATATCCTCATTATGATTATTCTTCATATTCTGAGTGGATCAGTGTTGATATACCATAAAGAGAGAAGCGGTTACCAACTCCCCCAAATAAAGAGCAAGTTTCGCTCAGACACTTCCTGTCGATTCCGATGTCTCCAGTGCGCTGCCACCGTGCGACCTCTCCGTGGTGCTGCCGCCGACTGAGCCGGCGTAGACACAGCGCGGTCACGGCCAGTGGGCGGAGTTTAGTTGGGCCCGGCGCAACGTGATTGGCCAGCGCTCCCATCCAATCCGCTGCGGTAGCGAACGAGCCTCTATCCGGGTACAAAATCTAATTAGCATTACGAGCCTATGACAAGTGCTCTAAATATTGACATTTTGTTAAGAGACCATATTGATGAAAATCGGCGCTTGAGCTGAAATGTCTAATGTCAAAATTGCAACCCAATTAGACAAAAACTGAAGAAATTATCGCCGAAAAACAGAGTCTCATGGGGTCTGAAATGCATAGTAAAGCGCTAGGTGCTGCCTTCTGGACGATGAACAGTCCAGGGGTAGATCAAGATGATGACCTTGTTCCTGCACCAGATGAACGTTTGGAATTTGTAATTTGGAATTTGGAACGTCTGGAATTTGGAATTTCTGTTAGGTAAAATGTCACGTCAGGTAAGATGACCGTCAGGTACTTGCAAGTTCAAACGCCGCTAGCATGCGGTCATTTCATACAAACTGAAAAAATACATTAAAATGATCTCCAAAGCCTGCTGCTTCTAATGCCGGCCGTATGTCTTTGCATTCGACGGTAGTTCAATTATTTTTCATCATGTTGCGATTGCAGTTTTTTACTGAAAAATATTTGCTTTCGTTTGACATACAGCGGTTTAGACAGTGTGTGACCGTTAGTCCACCACACCTTAGCATTCCCCAATAATTTATGAGCCTCAGTGTGAAAGAATTAATGCGGCATGCGCTACCACAGGGATGACCGACGTTACTAAAGTTTTCGACCGGTGCGGTCGGGTGCCGCGGTGGGCGAGCGGGCGGCTTGGCCACAGCGGGGGTTCGTTGGTGCATCCCCTGCTGTTCCCAAACGAAGCGTCCTGGCGCCTCGCGACAAAAAAAAAGAAAAAAAAAACGGCGGATTGCTCTTGACCAGATCTCGCGATGAGCATATTTCTTTTGACTTTAGGTCAACATTTGACCTAGCCCGCCCGGCCCCCGCGCCGGTCGTCGGCCACCGGCCGTCGCTCCCGCCCGCCCGACCACCGCGACGCCCGATCGCGCCGTACAAAAACATCTGTAGCGCGTCCTGCGTCGGTCAGCCCAGTGCTAACGCCTTAGTTCTTTCAGGTTGTGGTTCAGAAATGATTAGAAAAGACTTAGGTATAGTGGACTGGTTACAGCCTACAGGACAATTTGCCGAACTGCGTTTTGCCGAATGCTTATTCGCCGAATGTCAATATGTCGAATGCATTTTGCCGACGTGTCTTTTTGCCGACGTGTCAAAAAGGCGAAGCGCTAAAAGTCGAAATGCAATTTGCCGACATGCCTTTTTGCCGACGTGCAATAAGTCGAAAATGTCAATTTGCCGAAATGCTAATTTGCCGAAATGTCAATTAATCGAAATGTCAATTTGCCGAAATGTCAATTTGCCGAAATATCAATCTGCCGAAAAGTCAATTAGTCGAAATGTCAATTCGTCGAAATGCTAATTAGTCGAAATGTCAATAAGTCGAAATGTCAATTAGTCGAAATGTCAATTTACCGAAAAGTCAATTTGCCGAAATGCCAATTAGCCGAAACTAATCCAACCTAACCTAACCTAACCTAACCTAACCTGTAAGTATTAGCTTTAGGACCGACTCAGTTTTGTTAGGTAAATTTTACACCTTCTTCCATTTTTTGAGCTCCTAAATCCTGATATGATACATACTTACATGTCACCAAAATATAAGAAAAACATAACCAAACCTTACCTAACCTGACTTACTGATTTTTACCTACCTGTGGATAAGGAAGAAGTTACTCACATGAAAAGATTGCAGACAATGATAAGTCAAATATTTTTAGGTTAAGTGGTTGTGCATCAGGCTGCCAGATGCACAACCACTTAACCTAAAAATATTTGACTTACCATTGCCTGGAATCTCTCCTAAGGCATTGCCTTCGGCACTGCACTGCTTCGCCACGAGCAATTTGATGTTATTTTCCATATTGTATTGGTGCTTTTAGCCCACGAGCCGCTGGGGGGGCATAAAGTTGCCCCCCTTTACGTTTTGTAAAATATCTCCGAAACCTAATGAGCTACGAACGTGAAACTTGGTATAGCTTCAAATGAATACCTAGGCAATGTTTGAGGAAAGTTTGGTGGTTGTAGTACGTAAGATGACGTCACAGTGACGTCATAATTTTTTGCCGTTTTTCGATATGGACCGTTTCTGATGACGCTGAGCATGAAACTCAACTGTAAATGAATTAGACAGCACCTGCTGTCATCCTAAAACATCTAACTACACTTTCATCTAGTTTCTGACCAATAATCGGTCCTTTATATTCGGTCCCATATATCTGATGTATCGTGAGGAATATGAGAGTCGCAAATCTATAATTTCACTTATGACGTCACTGTGACGTCATTTTAAATGGGATCAACACCGAATTTGGACACAACCTTGGCTAGGTATTTAGAAAGATGTGTGCAAAGTTTCGCTTCTCTATCTCTTCGCGTTGCGACGAAATCATCGCAGAAGTAAAGGGGGGCAACTATATGCCCCCCGCAGCGGCCGGCGGTTGGCGCGGAGGCCCAGCGGCCGCCGGGTTAAACTTGTTTGTGCCATGGATAATTATTAGTTATGAAATCAGGAGGTCAAAGGATGTCATGTGATTTGCTTTTTACTTGGGTATCCGGGATTGCACTAAAATTCTTAAGTAAACAAATAGGTACCATCTAACCTAACCTAGGTTTGCAGATTGACATTTCTTCAAGTAATCGACATTCCGGCAAATTTTCATTTCGACTAGTCGACATTTCGGCAAACTGCCGATTCGGCAGATTGACATTTCGGCAAATTGACATTTCGGCAAATTGGCATTTCGGCAAATTTACGTTTCGGCAAATTTACATTTCGACTAATTGACATTTCGACTAATCGACATTTCGGCAAATCGCATTTCGGCGAATTTACATTTCGACTAATAAGCATTTCGGCAAATTGGCATTTCGGCAAAAAGGCATGTCGGCAAATGGCATTTCGACTTTTAGCATTTCGACTTTTTGACACGTCGGCAAAAAGCACATCGGCAAAATGACATTCGGCAAGGCGATTTGTCCGGACACCATAGTGGACTAACGGGCACCAACTGTGTAAACTGCTGTAGGTCAAACAATAGCAGGTATTTTTTAGTAGGAATACTTAAATTGCATCAATCATGATGACAAATAGTTAAATCATCACCAAACCAGAAGAGGTACGGCTTTATGTGACCTAGCATAAGAAGCAGCAGGCTTTGGAAATCATTATAATGCATAGTTTTGCAGTTTGTGTGCAATAAACGCAAGCTAGCAGCATTCGAAATTGCAAGCACCTGATAGCCATTTTACGACATAAAAAGGTCACGATATCCGACAATTCTACAATAGGCTGGCTTTGACAAAACATAAAACCATGTGATTTCAGATGCCCGGACCCCAAACGATTCTCTGGTTGGCGATATCGCGATTTACTCGTTTTGGTAAACTTGACTTATGGGCATTATTGGCCACTCGTGAACCCCATTTGCATCACTGTGGGATGCACCATGCTCCTAAGTCCTACGTGAGCAAAGTTATTGTTCTACTGTGTTATTATCTTTTTTTAATTTTCTGATCAAGAGGCAAAGGGCACTGCAAACCTTGACTAGCAGTAGCATCGGACATCATTTGGATTGCATGCATCAAAATTTTAAAATATTACACTGGCGATTCCTAAGACGGTCTTGAACGCTGTGGGGGGGGGGGGAGGGGGCGAAGATATTCCCAAAGAAGTTTCTCCAAATTCCAAAGTTCAGGAGTCCAGCAGAGTACCTAACCACAGGTATGGATAAGAGACTTATGCGAGGTGATAAAATGATGAAGAGATTATGCCAGATGAGAGATTTCTCACCCATGATAAAAATGGCTAGTAGAATATAAAACCTTTAGTAAAACAGTAGTTAATCGTTATAAACGTCACCCGATTGTTTGTTGTTTGCTGTGGTTAAGAGTTAAGACTCGGGGACTCGACGTCAGGATGGTAATTATGCGTTCAAAAACACTGCCAGATTACACTACATATGACGTAATTAACGCCAACTTCATTGGCATGAACTTTGTTACGCACGTAATGAATAACAACGTCATGTAATGAATAACGCACCAGTCACTTTCAAACAGTAACATATTACAATTCTGTCCAGCCGCCGTGAATAATTCGCTGGTGCTGTTGCGCTGTGCATCATTGGAGTCTCCTGAGCATTGAGTTATTGTTGTGTGCGCGGTTGCAGTCTCCATCGCTCGAAGTTTTGACTGTATAATGCGTTGCCGTTTTTATCGTTTTGTTTCTCTCTGGTTGCAATGATTCGCCCGATTTCGACTTAATAATCATAAGACGTGCAATGATCCTGTAGGACAGTTCCAGAACACCCGTCTTTGTGAGTGTTAACCCGCGCACCGACGGGGGTCTGCGGCTGCGCCAACTTCGTACCGACGGGGGGGGGGCGGATGACCGCCCCCCTGAGATTTCGAGAACGAAGCAAGATAGCGACAAGCGGTAAACGGCATGAGATACGCACGGACAAGTCTACAATTTTTACAAAGGTCATGTTCAGGTCAGGTCAAAGATGACGTCACAGGGGTCAAAAAGTCAAAATGGCAGCACTACATATGGAGAGTTTTTCTCGAATAACTTTCGAACTAGTCAAGATAGGAACAAACTAAGGACATCATCGTGATCCTCTCGTCAATCCGCATCGAATGATATATATGTTGACCTCGAAAGGTCAAGGTCAAAGGTTGACCTCAGGTCACGTGACATCGAGGTCATCATGTATATCATTCGATGTGCCTTGATGAGCTGAACACAATGAGACCATCCGCGTGGCTGTATCTTGTTCCTGTACGGAGTTATTGGCAAAAAACCTTTGGTGACCTTTGATGACGTCACATGACCTTACAGCTGCCCAACAGCAAAACAGACCTCAAGGTAGTGAAGGTTGATCGTATATGAAGTCATGTATGGTTTATGGGGCCATTCCGACCCGTTTTAGTGGTAAAAACAGGGAGTTGATTTTTCCCCCATTGACTTATAATGGGGAGGTCGAGAAATTAAAAAAATGACCTGACCTTAGGTCATCGATATCAAAATTCCGAGATAAACAATTTGTAGCTACTAATGACCTTATAACACCCTGCAACTTTCAAAGGCCTCCGACATCTACTGTAGCTCTGGCACGGTGACAAAGTTGCAAAAAAGTTACTTGAGGTTGGGTCATTCAAAGTGACCTGGTGACCTGACCTTAAAAGTTAGGAGGTTAAAACCTGCACACCATGTGTAAAATTGATAAGAGAATAGTCGTACCAAATTTCGTGGCGCTACGCGCCGCGGTTTTCCCGCTATCTGCGAAAAACCTCAGAGGGTGGATATCCGCCCCCCCCCCGTCGGTGCGCGGGTTAATTTGCGGTTTGCCGCCAATGTATAGACTGGTGTTAGCTTTGTTTGCCCCATTGCAGCCCTTGCTTTCTGTTTTGTTGAGTTTACTTGTTCCCATGGGTGTAAGGTTGTTTGCCTATCGTTTCTTATTCTTTCACTATCGTATAGTCGTTGCCTGTGGTTGTCACCCAAGGAAGAAGCATAAAATACATAACAAATTCCAAGGCATGACCAACAGCGGTAGTGTTATACCCGTTATGTATATCGTACAGCATATAAAGTCTGATGGCCAAGAGTTGCGAACGAAAATTATAATTAAAATCTAAATCTTTTTGTATTTCAGACGTTTCGACAACACTGTGTCATCGTCAGTAATTGATATAAAATGTTTCCTGAAGTCACAAATCACATTTTAAAAATAACATCAGCATTAAGAAATTACACATGGTAGTGACATTTCGGTGTTTTTACATTCGATCACGTTCGTTCCTCACAAGCGTGCTCCGTTTCAGCAAGGATAATCTGGCTGTCGCTGCTGCCATCGAATAAAATCCCCCTCTTGTGTTAAGTGTGTTCTTGGTCTTGATGTGTGCAGCCTCTAGTGCCCTCCTGATATTTTTGTTCATACCTTTCTCTAAAATTTCAGCCCCTTCCCACCTTGGTAAGTGCCCGGCCTCATCCACATGAACCACTATCGCATTACTTAACACGTGCCCCCTCACGTCTCTTCTGTGTTCCCCGACACGGGTACCTAGGCCCCTACCTGTCTCGCCTACATATTGTTTTTCGCAAACAGCGCACGGTATCTGATAGACTATGCTACTTTCGTGATCCTTATCTTCGTCGCGTGCACCTTTTAAAATATCGCCACTTTTGTGTCCCGCACTTATCACCGTCTTGAATCCGGCCTGTTCAAGCTGTCGTGCTACCGTATCCACCTTTTCAAAATTGGGAATGCAGAGCAATCTACTCGATTTTTCTATTCTTGCGTTTTCTCTTTCATTAGTGTTTCGTTCACGAATCTTCTGGGCCTTTTTCTTCTGAGAAATGAGAAACCCTCTTGGATATTTGAGTTGCTGAAATTTCTCAAGAGGGTTTCTCATTTCTCAGAAGAAAAAGGCCCAGAAGATTCGTGAACGAAACACTAATGAAAGAGAAAACGCAAGAATAGAAAAATCGAGTAGATTGCTCTGCATTCCCAATTTTGAAAAGGTGGATACGGTAGCACGACAGCTTGAACAGGCCGGATTCAAGACGGTGATAAGTGCGGGACACAAAAGTGGCGATATTTTAAAAGGTGCACGCGACGAAGATAAGGATCACGAAAGTAGCATAGTCTATCAGATACCGTGCGCTGTTTGCGAAAAACAATATGTAGGCGAGACAGGTAGGGGCCTAGGTACCCGTGTCGGGGAACACAGAAGAGACGTGAGGGGGCACGTGTTAAGTAATGCGATAGTGGTTCATGTGGATGAGGCCGGGCACTTACCAAGGTGGGAAGGGGCTGAAATTTTAGAGAAAGGTATGAACAAAAATATCAGGAGGGCACTAGAGGCTGCACACATCAAGACCAAGAACACACTTAACACAAGAGGGGGATTTTATTCGATGGCAGCAGCGACAGCCAGATTATCCTTGCTGAAACGGAGCACGCTTGTGAGGAACGAACGTGATCGAATGTAAAAACACCGAAATGTCACTACCATGTGTAATTTCTTAATGCTGATGTTATTTTTAAAATGTGATTTGTGACTTCAGGAAACATTTTATATCAATTACTGACGATGACACAGTGTTGTCGAAACGTCTGAAATACAAAAAGATTTAGATTTTAATTATAATTTTCGTTCGCAACTCTTGGCCATCAGACTTTATAAACATGTCTTACAATACTGAACGTACAGCATATGTAAATCAAGGCTGGCTCAGGAGTCAGGATCCGCAGGAATGTGTGAAGTGGCAATGACGTCACTGATTCTGACATGACGTCACCACCACCGAAGTGTCAGGCGGGCGACCTCGGCCACCGTTTGTATTGGCGGGCGGCCCAATGGAGCAGAGAGTGTCTGGGTTACTGACTGGCCCCGCCGACTGAAGGTCGGCTCCACAGGGACCCTCAGAGACACACCCGGGCGGATCGGGAGGGGAGAGGTGGTGGCGGCTCAGGCGCCTGTGGTGCAGACTTGGCAGACACAGGAGACTTAACAATGTATATCTAGACTTGCATATCTAGCATGCCGAATCGCTAGTTAATTAGCTAGATATGCTGTTTTAATGAATGCATTTGATAGTTTTCAGGAAGTTGAAGTTGCAATGTCTAGTTTACTGAGAAAGGAGCCACATGATGTGAGTTGAAGAAGATAAGAGAAAAGGCAGGAGTACATAGACTGAGAAAAGAATGATGATTGGGGTGAAGAGCACCAAAGACATACAAAATACAACTTTACAAGTGAGAGAGCGTGTGACAAAAAAGAGAAACGATACCATTTGCTTCGAAAATCATTAAAAAAAAAAAACGCTCGTACTGAAGTGTCAACCAAAACAAACACACAACTGAGCACTGCCTTTTATCCAAATGCCTATTGCTGTTTTGTATCGTTGATGTGGTTAGGGGCCCTGTGGAGTGTGGAGGTCTCAAGTTTGGCTAAACAATAAACATGGAATGACTGCACAGCCGGAGAGAGTGAGAGCGGCCGAGCTGAGGGTTCACGGACGGCACGGCGCCGACCGTGACACTGACATTGATCCGATTTTGTCGCCAATGAAGCCGAACAAGGACACGGGTCAGAGTCTCCGTGAAGGTCCATTACAGCTGAGCTGAACCTCAGCTTTGTCTTGCAAACCGTGCGTATCATCTGGCCCGCAGCACACTCAATGTCAAACGCAACTTACGCAACGACTAGGGCACCTACCTTGCCATCATTGTCAGCTCGAGGACCTCCGTGTCGGCACTCCATCAGACGTGAGCATTGCGTCAGCAGGGGCCGCCCGCCCGCCTCTCTTCACTGAGATGGGAGGGCAGGGCGGGAGTAACGAGTCTATTGGGTCACTCGCGGGCCGCGCGTCCCCAGCTGCGGCCACTGACAGGAGCGGTACGAAATGCCAGCGTCGCGGATCACTAGACACTACAGGGGGCTGGCAGGCTCTGTCAAATAAGGACAGGCGTCGGTAGTATAGTTTCCAAACGACTGTTACATGTGTACGAGTATTTAGCTGAGGGTAATTGTGTGCCCGTGTGTCTGGTGACCCCGATTAGTTTTTTTGTGTGTTTGCTACACCAATTACCTAAGAAGCTCTAAATCAATTCAAAATATAAGATCTTCTTGTTATTTTGGATTACAATAACATCATATCAACTGTATCATTTTCAGTTAACGACACAGCCTTTAAACGCTTTACATTTTTAACCCGGCAGGAGGTGGGCCTCCCGGCCACCTTCTGTGCGTTGGGGGGGGGGGGCATTTTTTGCCCCCCCCCCCCTCCGTATCTCCGAAACTACGGGACGGATCCATAAAATTCAAACGGTGTTCGATAGCCCTGTCAAATTTGTCGAAGGAACTCTAATATCATTGACCTCGGGGTCACCGATGACGCACAGGTCAGGTCAAAGATAGAATGTTTCGCCGTTCACGGGTCTTCAAGGGAATGTGCTATAACATCGAGTAAAACGCCTTTTGTAGAAAATCAGCGATAGGGCGTAAGTAACCTAGTACACTACATAGGTATGTTGCTATTGGAGGTCACTGATAATACCAGGTCAGGTCACAGGTCAAGTCACCAAGGGGTTCAGCACATGAACCCAACTTAACTAGGGTTGTGCAATGCATGTTTTATGGCTAATTTTCATTTACAGCTCAATGGTTCTGGTTATAAGATCATCAGGTACGGTTAAGGTCACTCTCTGGTGGAGATCAGGTCAATGTTAGGTCAAAAAATGTGTAAGTTCAAAATTGATAG
The DNA here is from genome assembly GCF_019059575.1 of Amphibalanus amphitrite. NCBI lineage: Eukaryota > Metazoa > Arthropoda > Thecostraca > Balanomorpha > Balanidae > Amphibalanus > Amphibalanus amphitrite. The sequence goes on along the minus strand of NW_024882688.1, from coordinate 156,650 downwards.
TTTTGCATAAAATGGGTATTGATTCGATGTAGCTCGTCAAGGCGAGTCTAATGGTGGTCTTTGTTTTGCGCTAAGTGATCTAGAATTGCTAAAAATTGAGTTTTAAAATTCGACGTAATCGATTTTGAACAGTTTTTCGCTATAACTTGGCCAAAAAGGGATGTATTAACCCGCGCCCCGTTGGGCTCTGCCGAGCAACGCGCCCGGTTGGGGGGGGGGGCATTTTGGCCCCCCCCCCCTAAGATCTCGAGAACCACGCAACATAGCGGCAAGCGGTAAACGGCGTTGGATAGCCCCAACGGGGAACTACCTTGTGACCCAATTTTATTGACCTAGGTCAAACTGATGACGTCACAGGTCAGGTCAAAGGTCCAATTTTCACCGTTTACAGGCACTTCAAGAAATGCGTTGTAAAATCGAGTAAAATGCATTTCATTGAAAATCATCGATGGGGAAATGTTCTTCAAACACATATTTTGCTATTTGAGGTCACTGATACCAGGTCAGGTCACAGAGGTCAGGTCACGGGGGGTCACAATATGAAAGTGTCGTGTGATACATGTTTTATGGTCCATTTTACATGACAAATGTGATTATATGGGTCAGGCAGCCTTTGGGGCCAGCTTAGATCACGTTTTGGTCAAGGTCAGGTCAAGGTCAGGTCAAGGTCAGGTCAAATTAGGTCAAATTTCAAAGTTAATATTTTTGCATAAAATGGGTATCGAATCGATGCAGCTCGTCACGGGGAGTTCAATGGTGGTCTTTGTTTTGCCGTACGAGTCTAGAATTGCTAAAAATTGAGTTCAAAAATTTGACGTCATCATTTTTGAACAGTTTTTTCGCTATAACTTGGCCAAAAAACGAGATATCGATCTGAAATTTGGTATGTATATAGAAGAGCGCTGGGACTATCACATATATTCCGGTTTTTTCGAAATTCGGAAAAATTTTGGATTTTTTCAAAGTTTTTCTAAAAAAAATCAATTTTTTGATTTTGTTTGGGTCAAAAACCAAAAATTTTGAAAATCCGAGATAGCAGTTTTGTAGCGCCGCCTTTTGTCTACTAGACCATATAAGGAACTTTGAAATTGCTTGATAACTGTAGATTTGGTGAGCGTTTCAAGATTGCATGTTTTTTGCTCATTTTTGCTCGAACATGACCTCAGTTTGACCTCAATAACTCCTGACCTAAGGTGACCTAAGACTTGAAATTTGGTGTGAAGGTGTCAAATTGATGCCCGGGAAGGTACTGAAAATTTGGCGGCGCTGCGCGCCGCCGTTTTCTTGCTATTCAGGAAAAACCACAGGGGGGGGGGCCAAAATGGCCCCCCCCCCAACGGGGCGAGGGTTAACCCGCGCCGGGCCGGTGCTCTGAAATTCCGCGCCGGGCCGCGGGGGGTGTTTGAACACCCCCCCTTCTAACTCGGCTCCTGGGCCACGTAGCGACACGCGGTAAGCGGCAATCGAAAGAACGTCAAAAATAAGGACGAAAACGCTCGGTCATTTTTTGGGTCAGGTCAAAGGTCAGGTCACCAGAGGTCACCAAAGGTAAAATGTTGACTATTTCAACATTTTGGAAACTGCCAACGGCTATCTCGGGAACCGATAGAGCTACAGCGCCGCAAAAAAACGCATTCGATAGCCCTATTACAGACCTTTCTGAGTAATGTTCTCAGATTTGACCTCAGGTCAACGGTTTAGCCTCCAGAGGGCAAAAACTAAAAAAAAAATAGCCGTTTTTACGAAAAACGTTTTTTCGGCAATAACTTTTGACTCAAAAGAGCTATGACATTACTTTTGCCAGCATCGTGTTCCTCTCGTGGAGACGCGTCGAATGAACTATAATTTGACCTTGAAAGGTCAACTTGAAAATTTGACCTCAGGTCAAGGTCATGACCTGACCGGAAAAGGTCATGTTGCATATCAGTCGATCCGCAACGTCGAGCCAAACACATCTAAGGCGTTTTCAGCGCTCTAGCACGCCTCTATCAGAAGTTATCATCGAAAAACTGTTAGATTCTGTTCGTGACCTGAGATGACCTCGGGGACATAAGGAGGGGTCACAGTTGCCATTTTCTGGTTCAGTGTGTCTATTTTACCTACTTCTCGATGTTTGAGAGTGTCTAGAATAGCGTTTGTGCAAAACAGGCGTTTTTCAATTTTCTCCCATTGACTTATAATGGAGAGGCCGCAAAATTGACCTGACCTTAGGTCACCGATATCAAAATTCCGAGATATACATTTTATAGATAGTGTTGCTCTAATCAATCGCTGAAAGTTTCAAGGCAATCGTTCAGTCGGTGTAGCTATGACGAGCATTCTTATTTTTTCTGAGGTGAGGTCACTTGGCGTGACCTGGTGACCTGACCCAAGGTGACCTGGGTCTGAAATTTTCACAACATGTGCGGAAAAGATGCACAAACAGGTGTGCCAAAAACGGCGGCGCTCCGCGCCGCCGTTTTTGAGATATCTGCGAAAAACCGCAAGGGGGGTGTTCAAACACCCCCCCCCCGGCCCGGCGCGGGTTAATCTCAAATTTGGTTTGTGAATAAAATGCGGCTGGGACCATCACATATATTCCGTTTTTGCGAAATTCAAAAAAACTTTTGGGATTGTTTGGCTATTATATTTAAAAATACCTTTTTTGATTTTGGGGGGATCAAAATCCTAAAATTTCAAAAATCCGAGATAGCAGTTTTATAGCCCTAGAACTTTTTTATGTATCTCTAAAGCTGTAGGCCTGACAGCTCTTCCCGCGAAACCTTTTTTGTCAAAAATGGCAAAAATGACGTCACTCCGACGTCATTAGCGGCCAACCTATCATAGCCTTTGGGAAAAAATTGGTCACAATGTGTAAAAGCTATTCCCAGGAGGGTACTGAAAGTTTGGTGACGATCGGCGCAGTGGTTCTGGAGATATATCGAAAAGTAATGGGGGGGGGGGCAAAAAATGTCCTCCCCATCGCCTGGATAACTACTCTGAACCTATATAATCATACAGCACCTTTTGTCCAGTGTCCCAGGCATTTACATATAGAACATCTAAACGTAGAACACCTGAACGTCAAAAATTTATTGCTACCATCATTCAAAATTACACAATCATTTTTATAAACTCACCGAACTGAGTGCCAGCCAACGTCCACACATAAAACGTCGGCTGGTGGCGGTTTTACAGCCTACGCATAACATCAATTCCAAGGCTGACTTGGATCCATTCAGAATATCACGCGCACCTTAGGTACTGGCGTGACCAGCGCAGAAGGTCGGCCGTCCTGCTGGCAGCGATTAGCATTTCGCGACTGTATCCGAGGAGGGTGTTATAAATGTTCCCAGGGACTCTTGGAAGGTAATCTAAGGGCATTTGAAGCGCTGCGTGCTTGCCGGTAAGCGAACGTACAAATGAGTTTCATAGACGATAATGAAAACAACGACAGGTTTTGTAACATAAATTCAGCGGCAAAAAAAATAGTTATTAGAAGCAGAGGCGGCTACAGATGCAGCCCTACAGTCCAGCAGGCTGATACAGGTAGATGTTTTTGAGTTCCAAATATCAATAGATCAGTCTGATCAGGCACGAGTCGTTTGCTAGATCCTCGAATTCCGTTTGTCGCCGTTGAGGTCAGCTCATTTCTGCTTAATTCCTTCGAGTCTGACATCAAAAAGAGCTTGCATAAGTTGGGTTCTCCAGAATTATATGTGGTTCCGCCTGGTTATCGAGTTCCACGGAGTTTCAGTTTTGTTCAATGGTGTTTTGGTGGGTTCCAGCGAGCTCCGTTCAGGTCCACTGGGTCGTTCAGTTTTGCTTTGTTCCGGCCGCCGGCCGGTTCCATACGGTTCCGACGGGTTCCATACGGTTCCGGCTCTGACGTAGAGGTCGGAGCCCTGTCGGAAGGAAGGTCATCGGGGTGCGTCCATGGGTCCAGGAAGTGTCGCGTCGTCCTTCAGCTCGGCTGGGCTTCCCCAGTCCCGCGTCCCAATCAGCTGGTATAGTCAGCGGTGAGCGCAGAGTCCTCTCTTTTTGTTGTCGTCAGGAACGTTGTTTGCGCAGACCATTCAGGGTCAAGTCTCTATCGAGAGCAAGCGGTGATCATGAGTTAGTTTGGATGGTTTAATGTCTGGTCTGAGTTAGTTACGCTCAATTACAATTAGTTTTAGCTGAGTAAAAACTAGAGACATACGTGTCAGAGCTAACTATGTGATATGCTTTGATAAAGCAATTCACCAAGCCTGGATTACATAAAGCTGTGATCTTGTTTCACCACAGCATCTACTGCAGGCGTTAAACAGATAATACTCCTATCTCCCCTCCTCGTTGCATTGGGTCAGCCGAAGGCTATTCCTGCCGTCAGTCTCCATTAAACCCTCGCTGTACCCAGACACCCGTGATTTGGACCCGTTCAGACGTGACCGTATAGCCCGTCCTCGACTTCCCGGCTGTCCCTTTAGCAGGAACTGGGCGCCGAGGGCGGCTGCAGTGGGCGCGGTGCTACCGTGACCTTCACGGTGACCGGTTATTGGGTCACGGGAACAATAACAACCCTTCTGGTCACCTACTTCCAGCGGTAACGGACCGTGCGACCGCCGAGCCGGCTGTTATGTCTGCTGCTGAATGGACGAAAAACAAAACAGGAAGTTGGTGCTGTTTTACCGTGCGTTTAGCGTCGGTCGTTGTGCGAAGTTGCCGTTGATTTTACCCACGCTGAAACACGCCAATGCTCAGAGATGCGATATATTTCACTCAGTCAATACACTGAACCAAAACCTTCTCAACCTTCTCAATGAAGTTTTTCTCTCTTTTCTTTCTCAAACCTGCCGACAGAGTGTGAGAATGGCCGAGAGAACAACTAACTGCGCCATCGAATAGAGATAATGACCGTGACCGACCAAAGACGGCTACAAGGCCAAGGTAGTTTCCCTCTCATACCGACCTTAATTTGCATGAAATTGTGCATTTCATCGTCGAGATCAGATGCTGACAGCATAAAACGTGTTATAGAGACGCTTCTGGACTTCCCATTTTTATAGATCGGGGTAACTGGTGAGCCTAGCAACAAAAAGAATCGCAGTCTGCAATAGATGGTCTATAGTCAATGATGAATGGGCACTTCCCTGACAGGAGCATCGCTCAATCTGAAACCGAAACCGTTCAGACGCCCCAGCCGAGACCCGTCTCTGAATTCCAGATGTTCCCCCCGTCCGGGCGCCCGGAAGTAGCTGCACGCGTCTGCGCCATGGAAGGCTTATCTGGCCATCACCACGGCCACCCAGAGGTGGTCGGAGCGATCACTCTCCGCGCTGGACAGGGGTGACTCACCTGCGCAGAGGAACTCACGGTCACCCCGACGGAGCGCCGGAGGACACGGAACCCGTGCGCCGCCACCCCACCGCCGCGCCGCCGCCGGCGCCGCCCCGCGCGGAAGGACCTTGGCCCACCGTTCGACGTCGTCCAACCCGACAGAAGTCACCGTCGCCGCCACTCGACGACGGCGACGGTGGCGCCGCCACCGGCCGTCGACGGAGGCTGGAGATGCTGGAGGCATTGCCGTGCTCCTGCCGCCGCCGACTCAAGGCCCCCAGCCGACAGGCTACTATAAGAACGGAGATGACCTAGTTTGGCGTCACTCGATACAGTGGTGCAGCGGCCGGTCGAAAGCGAAAGTACCGACGTCAGGTGAGTGACTCCTGGGTCGGTGGGCGGGAGCGCGCGCTGCGGCGCGGCGGGGCGTGGGACGCCGTCAAAACAACGCGAGAAAAAGACCTTTGCCGGAACGTCATGAGGTCTTGCATTGGGTCATTTAGAGTCGTTTTTTAGTATGCTTGTGTTAGTAAAAATAGGTCCTAAAGTATACAACATTGTACAACAACAATATTTCCCAAAAAAATACGTTATTTAATTTTTCGTAAAATTGATTTACCACGAAATAAGTTAAAATGACATTAAAACTGTAGTAATCAGACAAAAACAAGTCACCGTTTATACAGGACTTTTCCTCTCAAAGGTGCTTACGAAATTGACTCGTCATTGTAGAACTTTTGCAAGTGCAACGACTTTGCCATCCGTGGTTGATCATGCTGCACGTGCTGTGACGATTGGACAAGTGCAGCAATAATATTTTGATACGTTGGATGAGGGATACGTTGGATAAGGGCACTACACAACAAAAATACTGCTGGTCAATAGGAACATGCTTGCTGGCATATAAGCCTCTCAAAAATTTGACATCGGCCGATCAGCCTGCCGGTCTCTCAGATCTCTCCGGTAATTTACGAAAGACGAGCTTTGTGCTTCACGCTCGTTCGTAATAAATGTGTTTTGATACCATATTCCAAAACTCCGTGTTGCTGACTCAAGCCAATATTTTTCACTTTCTCGACAATTAATCTCGAAATAATTATCAAAATTAATAACGGGAAATTATTTAAGACGAAAATTGGTCATGTGATTCGCTTTTCTGTTTTCACTAAATTTTGAAGTTATCCAATGGCTTGCGAATATTTGAGGATCTTACGTGCGGTTTAATGTCAAATTTATTGTATTAAAGTCTTGCCATTTTCACTAAAATAAAATTCATGTCGTAAAAACAACGTCTAGTGGCTAGTAAAATCAAAAGCAACCATTTACTTAGCACAAAATACTTGTAAATAGGTTAGAATACTTAGAGACTTGTAAAACCTGCATTGTTTTACTGGCTTCCATGGTTTTCTATAAATCGTCAACCTAAATTATCCAAGCCCAGTGTCCCATTGACATCAATTGGGTCGAAAATCAACCTATATAATATGGCTGCTAAATATAGTGAAATAATGACATCACCACAAAGCCAACATGTCACAAATTTGCTATAGTTTTCCCAAGATTGTCCGCCCTAAGTGACATATGAGCTAATGGGCCCCGCCATCGTTTGCGGCCTCCAATGGGCGTGTTGATGGCCAGTGGGATCATTTAGTTACGCCAGGCGTGTCCGGTGTCCACGGAACGATCTAACATGGCCATTACTGTGTCAGTAGTAATCGGAGGTAGCCGATCCAGACGGACATTAGGTACAGGCCGATAACAATTCGATGCTGCTGGAATTTGTAAGTTGCTTTTAACGAAAATAGATGAAAATCTGCGAGTTTCCAAAACACATTAAATGCGATTACGCTGCTTGTCACAACCATACATTGCTGTCTGATTCAAATACAGCAAAAAGTAAAAGCAGTCCCCGAAAATAGCAATTTTTTTCGCCGCCAAACAAGTCTGCGAATACAAATTATTTTGAAACGTATCTACCGCGTTGTTCGTGATGGGCTTCACGTTAAAACTTTTTAAATCCTTTAATTCATGCGTCACTCATGCTTACTTCGCTAACATTAACGCCAGTTCTTGACCTGTCCTGAGTGGGTCACTGGGCGTGGCGTATGAGTGCGGATTCCCGACCCAGGCAGTCGATATCTCGGTAATTACACGCGTCATCACCCCTCCCCCCTCCCCACCAGCTGACCTTGCCGGGTCGCCGTGTGATGACGTCACGGTCAGTGAGTGGTCAAACAGCTGGCGCCGGGGAGTCGGCCCCGCCCCTTCCCGACCCCTCCCCGTCACCTGCTATCCCCTCTCCTGCCCCGCCCAGTCCACGACTGGGCGAGAGAGCGACGACCACGTCCTGCTCATACTCACAGTTTGTAACTTCTTATTACTCCGAGACTATTGACTCGCTCTGTGGTGGGAGTGGGGGAGCGGGAGGGGTCGGGGTAGCTGGTTGGAGGGGTGGGGTAGAGCGGGGAGGGGCGGGGGAGCTGGTGGGAGGGGGCGGGGTAGCGTGGGTGAGAGTGATATTTTTTTTTTTTTCGCTGAGGGAGGCGTGTCGGGGTTGTATGACGTGGTAGTGGAATATGAGTGTTGAGACAGACGGTCACGTACGTACGTTTAAGCTGCAGGCTGTTATGTTTTGGTTCGTTTGAGTGAAAGAGCACACAATCAATGAAAAACGCGATTTATTATATTGCGACGCGTTCAGGCCGAAAGAGTGTCCAAAAGATAAACAAGTATGGCGAGCGCCGCGCCTAGTCGCCCGCGCCAGCTCTGCCGCTCGGCGCGCACAGTCAGCTGGCGGCGGCAGAGGCGCTCACAGGCACGGAGCCGGGGCGGCCAGCGGTGGCGGCGGCAGGGGTGCGCGCAGGCGCGGCCAGCAGCCGTGCGGGGGTTGGACCATAACACAACACCTCCCCCCCAAGACGATCACATCGTCTTCACCCCAAGGCGCCACAGCAGACCCTCCGGGGTCCGGGCGCACAAGGCCACCGGCACCGCAGCGCGGTGCAGACGGCGGCGCCTGCGCTCTCTTCCGCGACGTCTCGGGCGCTTCTTGCAGCGGACGCGCCCGCCGTCGCACGGGGAGGTCCGCGGCAGGCGTCGCTCCGGTGTCGGTGGCGGCCACGGGTCGCGGTCAGCGGCGGCTCTGGTCACCCCTAGACTCGGGTCCACGAGCGGCGGCAGACGCGCGTCGCTTTCCGTATCCCGCTCAGCGTGCATAGCTGCGACGGCAGCTGCGTGAAGCGGGTCATCAACGTCCTCCCACACCTCGTTATCGACGGTCGGACCGAGCAGGTCATCCACCACCTCGACCGAGTGGAGGGTGGTGTCACCGAGGTTCGTGTCACCGCGCCGGTCGGACTTGTCACCGGCGGACACGCATCCCTGCAGCGTACGGAGGAGCGCGGCGGCGTGAGCCGCTACCGTTTGTTCGGGCGGGTCTCCGTCCCCACTCCGTACTGGCAGGCCTCCCGCCAGCGGCGGCGGGGCTCCGTGGGCGTCAGCCAGCTCGGTAGGCTGCGCCGCATGACTACAGCCGGCTCGGCCGGTGCCCGCCGGCGGCGGCGACTCGGCGGTGCTGGCGGCTGGGCCTCCATCCGTGCTTCGAGTTGGCATGCCTCCCGCCGGCGGCGGCGAGGCTCCGTAGACGTCAGTAGTTTCACTCAGCTCGGTGGGCTGTGCCGCACAACAGTCGGCTTGGCTGGTGTCCCCCGGCAGCGGCGACACGGCGTAGCCGGCGGCTGTACCTCCGTCCCTGGTCCGCGTGGGTAGGCCTCCCGCCGGCGGCGGCGAGGCTCCGTAGGCGGCAGCCGGCCTGGTAGACTGCGCTGCGCTGCACCCAATCTGGCCAGTGTCCGCCGGCGGCGGTGACACGGCGGGGCCGGCAGCTGCACCTCGGCCCGTGCTCAGCGTTTGTAGGCCTCCCGCCGGCGGCGGCGAGGCTCCGTAGGCTTCAGCAGCTCCATTCGGACCTGCAGGCTGCACCGCAGTGGCCCCGGGCTGGCCCGTGTCCGCCGGCGGCGGCAACACGGCGTCACCAGCGGCTTCGTTTGCATGGCTGGTCCGCGTTGGAAGGCTTCCCGTCGGCGACGGCGAAGCTCCGTGGGCGCCAGCCGGCTCGGTGGGCTGCGTCGCGGTACATCCAGCTCGGTCCGTGTCCGCCTGCGGCGGTGACACGCCGGGGGCTGCCTCCATGGTCTGCGCCGGCCAGCCTCCCGCCGGCGGCGGGCAGGCTCCGCGCGCGCCAGCCGGCTCGGTGGGCTGCGCCGCGGTACGGCCGGCTCCTCGGCCCGTGTCTGCCGGCGGCACCGACACGGCGGCGCCGGTGGCTACCGATGGGCCTCCCGCCGGCGGCGGCGAGGCTCCGTGCACTCGGTCCGTGCTCCAAGTTGGGATGCCTCCCGCCGGCGGCGGTGAGGCTCCGTAGGCGTCAGCAGCGTCACTCAGCTCCGTGGGCTGCAGCGCAGTGTGCCCGGCTTGGCCCGTGTCCGCCGGCGGCGGTGACACGGCGGTGCCGGCGGCTACCGCTACTAGCGCCACCCCCGGAGAGTCTCGTACTCTCGTCACTGCAGATGTCGCCACTGGACGATCGGCCGTGGTGCTCGCCCTCTGGTGGCACACCACCTCAAAATGTCCTGGTTCGCCACACGCACGACAGATGGCGCCAGCGGCGCGACACGTGTCTCCGCCGGCGTGCTGGCGACGGCCGCAGGTAGGGCAACGCTCAAGAAACTGACGATCCCGGTCTGTAGCGGTGGCGGAATGGGCGGCACTCGGCCGTCTGCGCCTCTTGTAGGCCGGCAGGCGCGCCGCGGAATGTCCCTCGTTGCCGCGGAGGTCTGGGCACGTGACACGGGCACCATCGCTCGCCCGACAAACGTTCACGGCGTATTTGAGCGTCAGCTCAGAGTCCTCCAGCCTGCGGCTCACCGCTCCTGAACCACTGTCGGGCACACTGCACTCGGCACGGTCGTCGCACGTCGATGCCGACTCCGGTCGCGGGGTCGGGGTCGCCAACACCGGCAGGCAGACAGTCCGGCGGGCGGCGGCAGCTGGTCCAACGGATCCATCAGCGCCTCGCTCAGCCCCAGACTCTGACACTCCGGTCGTTACGTCCGTCCCCGCGGAGGGCTCCCCGGTTAGGAGCCTCTCCAAGCGCTCCAGGCGCTTGTCGGCCTCGGCGGCTCTCTTCACCTGCCTCTCCAGCAGTGCCGTCAGTTCTCATTCTTGAACGATAATTTTAGACATCGCGCTGTAAGCTCAATCACATAATTACAAAACCGACCGCGCCATGTTATGTTTTGGTTCGTTTGAGTGAAAGAGCACACAATCAATGAAAAACGCGATTTATTATATTGCGACGCGTTCAGGCCGAAAGAGTGTCCAAAAGATAAACAAGTATGGCGAGCGCCGCGCCTAGTCGCCCGCGCCAGCTCTGCCGCTCGGCGCGCACAGTCAGCTGGCGGCGGCAGAGGCGCTCACAGGCACGGAGCCGGGGCGGCCAGCGGTGGCGGCGGCAGGGGCGCGCGCAGGCGCGGCCAGCAGCCGTGCGGGGGTTGGACCATAACACAACACAGGCGTCGCGGCGCTCCGCTAGGTCTGATGAGCCGTTGACGCGATTGCTTTGCTGCCGGTTCTGCTGGGTTGTTTAGATGGAGCAGTCCTCATTGTGTGCATTTGTTTTCACCAGAGTATGTGCATAACGTGTTTAAATTTTTGGTTGTTTTCCTTTGTTTGGTAGTCGACGGTATTTTTGTTCAATTAACTTTATTTATTCTACCGATCATATTATGTATAGATAAGTTATCCTAGCCTGTATTGTAACGTAAACAATAATGTTTGTGCTCCGGTCACCGTGCATGCAGTGCCTAACCCAACGCCGCTTTCACTGACTCCATGCTACCCGCTGCCTCCAGGTGCGCCGCCGGCCGCCCGTCCCGTCTCCGCCAGCTGGAGGGCACCATCAACCTCTCCTGACGCTAACCAACAACTTGGGCTCCCCACTCCGCCAGGCTACAACCCGGTCACCTGTTTGGCACCATCTTCTTTGGTACTTTACTTCTCTGCTGGCTCCTGCACGGACTCTGGTAACTATCGCTCTCATAACCACCCACATCCTACTACTTCTCTCTCTCCTCATATCCCATGGTGGATCCTGAACATATATCACGACACCCCCGCATTACTCTTAAAAACTGGAATAGAGTCGAACCCTGGTCCTTTCAGTAGCGATAACATGAACATTAAAGTATCCCACGTGAACATCAATAGCATCACCTCACCACACCGACTAGACGAACTATCTGACTTTGCTGAAGCTTCTGGGACCGACATTCTCATGTTGACAGAAACAAAGTTAGACAATACGATACACCCTAGCCTTTATAAACTCGATAATTATCACGAACCGTATCTGAAAAATCGCTCTAGACACGGGGGTGGTGTAGCTGTTTATTTTAAGACTTCACTTGCAGCAAAACGCTTACCAGAACTCGAAATTGGAAGCACAGAGTGGATCTGGACGCTCATAAAAATAAAGAAACAAACAATAATAGTATGTTGTGTCTACATCCCACCAAAAATGTCTCAAGACAAGTTGCACGAATTTCTAGAGACATTAGGCGAAAGTGTGGCACTCGCTCAATCCCTCAATCCGACCATGATTTTAATTGCAGGAGATTTTAACGCCGGTAACAATTATCTACACAAAAGCCATCAAAATCACAGCGAAATCACTTCGTTCGAAAGACAGCTAGAAGGCATGGCGTCCTCTCTGAATCTTTTACAATTAATAGACCAGCCAACTAGGCCAAACGCTAGCACTGCAAATTTAAGAGATTTAATTTTTATATCTGACAGAGACCAGGTGGTCGACCATGGTGTGGCTTCCCCATTCTCCCAGATTGACCATTTTCCGGTATACGTAACAGTGAAAATAACAAAACCAATTATAGAGAGCACTACAAAGACGGTACGAGATTTCCACCTACTCGACGCAGATATGCTCACAAACGAACTTTTACAAACTGACTGGGATAATATTATTAATCAAAACACTGACCAGGCCACCGTGGATTTCACACATGCAATTTTGAGCGCAGCAGACAAAGCAATACCGACTAGAATAATACGCACTAGACCAAATAGCAAGCCATGGTACAATAATGAACTAAAACGGGAAGCCCGAAAACGAGACAGACTATTCAGAAAGGCGCTCAAACTACAGACAGACGAGTGCTGGGCTAGATGGAGACGGCAGAGAAACGTAGCTACTGAACTAAATAAAAAATTAAAAGAAGCGTATAGGATAAATCAAGTACAGCAACTTTTATCTACGAAAAACAATCCGCACAAATACCATAATATTTTAAGGCAAATGACCGGAAGATCCAAAGCGCACGTATTACCACCACTCATCAAACCAGACGGTGAGACAACAACTGATGATAACGATAAAGCAAATTTACTTTGTAATTACTTTGCTAATCAGTCAATATTAGAGACCAGTGACAAACAAATACCAGTTTTAACGCCAGAATCCCCGGTTCCGATCTTAAATACAATAACTATTACGGAGAGAGAAGTACTTAATCTTTTAAACTCACTTGACGTAAACAAATCATGTGGTCCCGATAATCTCCCACCAAAAATTTTAAAACTAGTAGCACTTTTAATAGTGACACCACTAACTAAACTTTTTAATCAATCGATAAATCAAGGTCATTTTCCGTCAATTTGGAAAGAAGCAAAGGTTCATGCTATTTTTAAGAGAAAAGGCTCAGCATCAGATCCATCAAACTATCGACCCATCAGTCTTTTACCCTGCATTTCTAAAATCTTTGAAAAAATCATTTTTAACCGCATTTACAGTCACATAACCGAAAATAATCTTCTTACCGACAAACAAAGCGGCTACAGGCCACATCATAGTACTCACCTTCAACTTGTTTACCTCACACACAAACTGTACAGCGCACTCGATACTGGCAACAATTTTACAACAATATTTTTAGATATAAGTAAATATTTTGACAAAATTTGGCACGCAGGTCTTTTATATAAATGCAAGACACTATTCGGAATTACAGGTACACTTCATGCATGGCTTAAGTCTTATTTAGCTGACCGAAGTATCCGAGTGTGTGTTAATGACAATTTTTCTCAGCCCCGTCTTATTAACACCGGATGCCCGCAAGGTAGCGTCCTGGGTCCATTACTTGCCCTCATTTACCTTAATGACCTCGCTGACATCACTCATAACGAATCTCTATTTTACGCAGATGACACATCACTATACGCATCATACTCACGAAACCCCTCACAGCTCATTGCGCTTCCCGGGCAGCGACCCGTAGCCGACTCAAACCGAGACGAAGTTTTTAAATCCTTACAAACTGACCTTAATATAATTTCTAACTTTGGTACAGATTGGCTCATCAGCTTTAGTGCGGCTAAAACCAAACAGGTAATTTTTAGTCACGTGACGTCTTCTCACTCACCATCGCTGTCATTCGATGACAGTTGCATACCTCTGTCAAGTAGTCACACTCACCTCGGTCTTACACTATCGACGGATCTGAGATTTCACAACCACATCAATATCATAATTAAAAAGGTTAATACTGCGCTAAGTCCCCTATATCCAATCGCTAAATATTTACCACGTGACATCCTAAACCAGATATACAACACCTATATACTTCCAATATTTGACTACAGTGACATTGTATACGACGGACTAATAACGACCAAAGACAAACTACGACTAGAACGACTACACGCAAGGGCAGCACGTCTAGTGACGGGTGCGTTATTTAACACATCTCATAACAAGCTCCTTTTAGACCTAGGCTGGGACACCTTAGAAACACGACGAAAAAAACACCGACTGATATTTTACAACAAGCTGATAAATCATTTCGCTGACTTGCCGCAATACATAAGGGACATACTACCACAAACCAGACAAGACAACACGGGTCGTGCTCTTCGCAATGCCACCAATCTCACACTCCCAAACAACAGAACATCACTTTTTAAACAATCTTTTATTCCTAAGACGACCAGAGATTGGAACATTTTACCAGAATCCATCAGAACCGATCCCAGCCTCAAATCCTTCCAACGAGCGATAGAGACCAGACTTTGTGCAGGGACCGTCCCACCATATAATAATACTGGATCAAAGTTTGGAAACATTCAGCATGCAAGACTTAGGTTGAACGCAACTGTCCTAAAAGCTCATCTCTACCAAATCCAAAAATCTTCTTCTCCCTGCTGTGAGTGTGGGAGCCCAAAAGAGACTGTAGCACATTTCGTTCTAAATTGTCCCCGTTTCCAAGTGCTACGCTCTGAACTTTTCGGACAAGTTTCAATAATTATACCCATATTTAACAACTGTAACAGCGTATCTAAACTTAACTTATTGCTGTATGGTAGAGGCCTCAACAAAAACGATCAGATCAAAGTAGCGAAATTATTCCAAAATTATATTATCAAAACTAAAAGATTCCAGAAGCAATAGCATCCAGCGGCGGACGGCGGGCCGGACGGTTCGTCGTGTCGCCTGGGGGCAGCAACTTTAATTGAAACCAGCGAGCGGTGGGTGTGGCGCGGCTTGGCGGTGGTCAAACAGACTTGTTTTCATATTATGTTGTGTTTTTTATGTAATACTCATGTTTATTTTATACCGATTGATTAAGAGAGGTGCTTTAATTTAAGAATTTTTATTCTTTTGCACCAATCTTATAATATTTTTGTGTATGTTTTGCTCATTTGTAATGTTCAAAATAAATGTGTATGTGTATGTATGTATGTACGACGTTACAAATTAGCCAATCCGACGCGAGAGGTGGCTGAGGCACATCCTTAGAGATTAGTACAGCGAGGTCTTACTCCTACTCATTCTGATCTGCATTGACCTGTTAAAGGGACTATCCCACCTTTAACATGGGGTTTGAGTCGAGATAGCCAAGTTTGCGGCGAGGTTCAGAAACCACTATCTATCTAGGTTGCAACCCCCGCGGCCTCTTGGTGTTGAAGAAATTCGTTCCCTTCATTTGAAAATGGGCCTTGCACAAGGCCCTATCTTCAACATGGAGCGACCGTTAGTGTGACGTCACCTCGTTTAGTCATTCTGATTTAAATGGGTTTGTTCGTTGAAAAATCGCTTAAAACTTGGTCTGAACTTTGTTGTGGTGCCTATACAGAGTAAAAAGAATCAGCTTTATGACAGTAATGTGGCCTAGGGAAGGAGGTAGTTTTGGGCTGTGACGTCACATTTTTGAAAGTTTGTGTTTGGAATATGGGAAGCCTAAGATGTTTAATGAAAAATAAATGCCAGAACCGTGTTCCTGGTCATCCAATCTATAAAGTCGGGCACAATTTAACTGGTTTTAACAACATTTTAGAAGGTGGGATAGTCCCCTTAAAACCTTTTCTCTCGGTTACCTAAATGTTGTAAGGTCACCAAAATCACTTCAAATGTTTTTTATCTTTCATCAAATTTCAATTCATTGATGAATAATGATTTATTTGCGGGTCAATATTTAACCCAAGGACTGAAGGAGCACGTGTTGACAGTTCAGCCAGATGGTCAGCCAGTGAACCATGTCAGATACCCCGAGTGTTTGTTGTTTGTTTGTAGGCTCACTCAAGCGTTGTTCAATTTTCGGTAACGATGCCGACCGTGTCATTATCACTGAGCGGAAATAAAGCGATTAACTGGCAAGGTCACAGTACTCTGATTCTTCAGTAAAGCCAGTTTAAATTGTCCTTATCATAAATATGGTCGTGACGGCGTCTGTTCTATATCAAATTATGTGACATTATCAGCTACTAAAAAAGACTCAATGCATATTCTCCATTCAGCATACCCCAGCTGTTGTATACCTACGCATGATATCGGTAATCCTGCGTCACCTTATTATATCCCTCCTTTCTTCGACGACTTCCAGCCGACTTGTACCCCTAATGACGTCTTTTCACGCTGCTCTGTCGGTCTTCGGGTTCGGCACCGTGCAGAGTTCCGCCGTGTACCCCTAATGGCATCAGTTAACCCGCGCGGGGCTGGGGTCTCCAGCCGAACGCGCGGGGCTGGGGGGGGGGGTAAATTTTACCCCCCCCCCCCCCTGTTATCTCCCGAACTAATGGTCCGATTTGGAAAATTCAAACGCCAATCGAAAGCTCTCATCACGAACTACTAAAAACATTTACTTAATTTAAAATTTGAGGTCAAGGTCAAGGTCAGGTCAAGGGTACAAATTGCAAGTTTCTACAGTATCGGCCTTGCACCGTAGTTGCCGAAGAATGGAGTCATGGACTGAGACTGATCGCCCAAAACGTGTTCTTAGGCTACCAAGACAATATTAGTTGCATACAATATCATTCAGAGGTCAAGGTCAAGGTCAGGTCAGGTCAGGTCAGGTCACCAAAAAACAAAATATAGAAAAGGGCATGTGCGACACATGTTTTATGGGTCATTTTACTCATAGAATTCAATAGGCACACTCAATAAGTGATATGGACCACCTCTGGATGAATTTCAGGTCGAGGTCAGGTCAAGGTCAGGTCAAGTGAGGTCAAATTTTGAAGTTGGTTGTTAAGGCCTAAAAAGGTGTCTATCTGATGCAGTTTTTCACGGCGAATCGAATGGTGCTATTTTTGTTTCCGTACAAGGTCTAGAACTTCCAAAAAAGTCATTTTTCAAAAATTTTGTGTGTCGTGACGTCATAAAATTTTGAATAACTCCCACATTTTTTAACCGATTCTTCTAAAATTTGGTATGTAGGTGCACATAGACCACTTCTCTGACATATATTCCGGTTTTTTCGATAGACTCAAAAATTTGGATTTTATAATGATTTTCCCAAAAAAGTCAGTTTTTTGAAAAAAAAAATTTAGGCCAAAATCCAAAATTTTCAAAAAACCGAGATAGCCATTTGATAGATAAAGTAAAATTACGTATAACCTTTTTTGTTACGTCTTGATTCCTTTAAAAATGAGGATGTTAGCGGCGTTTGAACTTTTGCCGTTTTTGATGCGAAAATGGCGAACATGACGTCACTAAGACGTCAATTTCTCAAAACTTTTCCGACGGATTTCGCTCAAATTTTCAGGGAACGTGTCAAATTGATGTAAGAAAAGGTACTGAAAGTTTGGCGGCGCTGCGCGCCGCCGTTTTTGAGTTATCGCAAAAATTCGCGATGGGGGGTAAAATTTACCCCCCCCAGCCCCGCGCGGGTTAACGCGGCTCCCTCTGTCGTCTGCACCGTGCAGAATCCCACCTCGTACCCCTAATGACGTCATTTGACGCGTCTCTGCCGTCCCACAGGCACCATGAAGCTGCTGCAGGTGGTTCTGGCCGTGTGCGCGGTGGGCTTCTGCGCCGCGCAGACCTACAACCAGGGAGTGGTTCAGGGCGCTACTCTGGCGCTGGCCGGTACGGCCGTGGTCGGACTGGGCGTCCTTGCCATTCAGGTACGGCTCTGCGCCGGGCGACGGGTCAGCGCCCGCGGGGTATAGTCGTAAATTTGAGGTGTTGAGCAATGGGGGTCGAGGGTCGTGTAATGAGAAGCCTAATTGCACAAGAGTCAGCGTATGAGATACTTGCTCCCAAATGAGAGCAGCATGGTCAAAATCAGCTTGCACTGAACGTCCCGTAGTATCGTTTATTTAACTTGACTTGTAACGCTCCATAGCAACGTTTCTTCAACATTACTTAATACTTACTACTTAGTTGTAACAACAACTCATGCAGGTCTCACTCACCAAGTTATTTACACGTGTATCCTCACCCTTTTCCGGCAGAACTCGAACCGTCGGCGTAACCGCTATCCCGGCTACGCCCCTGGCTACGGCGGCTACGGCGGCTACGGCGGCTACCAGCAGGGTCCCTACTACGGCGGCGGCTACCGCCCTCAGCCCTACTACGGCCGATTCGTGAGTATCTTATTTTATTTTTTTTGTGGCATCCAAATGCCACGATTCCCTACATACAGCTCATTGTTGGTTGACTTTGATTCCAGCTGCTCTTTTTATTTTTCATTTAACGCCGTCCATGGCGGGGTGTTTGTCTGCGCGTTGCGAAATTTTTACCAAACATATGTAGGTAAAGAACATAATTATTGCTCGTTCATTGCCATCTACACAACCGCCAAATCGGTGTCGGCTGAAGCGGTCATCACCTACAGGGAATGGTGAGGCGTTGGCTTTGAGGCTTTGCATGCAGACGGCGCTCCTATTCGGACAGACCTGAACCGCTGACCTGGGTTCAAATTGGAGCGCTGTGGCATAACTGAGACGTGTGTAGTGTAGACGGTTCCAAAAGTGTTCCACGTATTATCGCGGTGGTTTGGCCATGCGTCTTTCGTCGTGTCAGGCTCCATCGTGCTAGTGCAGTGCCTGTGGCTTTACGTTTCCAAAACCGTAAAAGGATGATCGGACAATGGTGGCACCCGTAAACCTCCAAATGAATTTAGCAGTGTTCCCAATATTCCACTCTATTCTCTTGTTGAGGTCTTATTCTCTATGCAAGTGGCCACTGAATGAATCTTGTGCAGATAACACCAGCGACTCCAAAGCGTTCTCGAGGTCTATTGTTAAATCCCGAGGCCTCAGCGCCATCTACAGTGAATGGACTCCTACTGAAGCAGTAGTTGACGACAAATGGTTAAATGCCTAGATGACGCTGGCGAATCAGAATGCACACATCCCTGAAACTTCCTAGCTCAGCGCCCTCTACGAAGTACGGCCAGGCCTCAGCCTCCAAGGACACCTCAGATCCCCGTGTAGATGGCGCTTTGGTTCCCTGATAGGTCCATCGCCACGCTACGGGCTACGGCATCGGCAGTTGACAGCCACAGGCCCGTCGAGCCCTCGCCTCTTCCACATCCAGTACAGATCCAGTTTTTATCGTCTTTCTTACACTTCGTTCTTTTCTTATTTCATTCTTGCCTCCAAAGATTTTAGATGTTCTCAGCATCAACAGCATTCCCTGAGCTGCTTGTTGCCTTCTTACCTGGTAATTTCAATAACGCCACCAAACTCTTCGTTTTGAGCCGCAGCACATCCATGTCTCTGAGCTTTTGGCTAAGTAGTTATAAGCGTAATTTTTCTCGGGTTCTCCGAACAGCATCGTGAGCTGTGACCTCTGTGACAGCCCCATAAGCATATCTAACCTCCATGGCAGCCTCATATCTTCCATGGTCTCTCAAAGAGCTTCATGACATTGACTGACCTCTTCGACTTCATGACCGTCTCTGATCTATCAAACTCGTGACCTTATCACTCGAACACCCTCGTGACCTTCTGTGACCTCTCCAACACCCTCATGACCTTCTTTGACCTGCTCAACACCCGTATAACCTCGTCTGACCCATTCAACAACCTTCTGACCTTTCCTGACCTTTTCAACAGCTTCGTGACCCTTTCTGATCTCTCCAACAGCTTCGTGAGCTTCCCTGGCCTCTCTGACAGCGTTATGACCTCCTTTGAACTCTCCAATAGTACTGTGACCTGCCCTGACCTTCCCTGACCTCTTCCACAGCGTCGTGACCTGAGCAGCGGAGCGGACGAGACGGAGCTCAGCTTCGAGAAGGTTCTGTCTCGCGACAAGGCCCAGTGCGGTATGCGCCTGGTGTGTGAGCTCGAGGCGCGCGCCGCCGCCGGAGAGCAGGTCGGCGAGTACGGCCAGCTAATCATCGACGGACTCTTCAGGTTAGTGACGTCACTGGGTGGCGCGACTGGTGATGAAGACGTTATTGGGTAGTGATAGAAGTCGGTGAGCATTACTGTGCTGTGCGATGCATGGTGGATCCAGAAAGGGGGCTCTGGGTGCTATATGGTTATTTTGATTAAAAAGTGTTCTTGGTGTCAAGAAATGGTCGGATTTTAGGTGCTTCATTAGCCATTGCCATGCAATTAAAAAAAATTGTTTTAATCAAAACGGTTAAGTCGTATTTCTCTGTGCGGAAACCGATCACTTGCATAAATTCCGGACGTTGCGTGAAAGGAAATGTCCCAAAGCTCCGCGCTAGACGGGCGACCCTCATCTTGCTCCTCAGTTTTCGTCGCTTTTCTCTGGTTACTTTATACTTTTGTCAGTGTCGGGAGTTTGTATTTGTACAAACACAAATACAAATTCCCCGACCCACCAGCGCATCGATGCCTGCTTTGTCTCAGGCAGTTCTAAAAAGTATCGGATGGTATCGGCATAATAATTTCCTTTGTTTATCTGCTCTAATGTCAGCTTAGAACCGTCCTTGACATCTAAGGGCATTGAAATGTGGAAAAGAAAAGTAAATACTTGTAGTAGAGATATCACCATGCTGTCGTGACTCATGTTCATAGTTAATAATTCATGGTTCTCTTCAATTATCCTTGTTAAAAGGCGCTGGTCATGCCATAAGTATTACATAACTTCCTAAGCGGCGAAATTATCCAAATTACAAATATGCCACTAGAGGTAATTCAGTCGTCCATTTTGCGTTGACCGTGTGTACGATAAGCTTTATTTAGGCTGTTCGCCGGCTTCTCTAGCTGGAACTCGTCAAGGTCATGGGTGTCGGAATTGATTTAAGGAGCAGTTTAGGTTGCATTTAATGGAGGGATGCTTTGCTGCGCAGTGCGCTGGACCACATGGGAAGTACCCTCGAGGTGGGGGGTGGAATAGAGGTCGGTCGGCAGAGCTGCTGGGGGAGGGGGAGGGGCGGTGGCAGCGGTAGCTCTGCTGGAGGATGGATGGGTGCCGGGAAGCAGCGCTGAAAGGACAGGAGCTGGAAATGGTAATCGCGGTATTCAAATAGCCGGCATAAATAAAGAGAATAACGAGAAATGTTTGGTGGAGAGTTTAGACCCCATGCCGAGCGGAAATGGTTAAATATAATTTGATGCAATAACAAGTTAAATTAAAGCTGTGAACTGCGAAGTTATCAGTCGTTACTTAAGTTATCACTTAACCCTCGCACGACCAGGCCATTTCTCATAACACGAACGACCCCCCCCCCTGTTGTTACGACCCCCCCCCCCCCTGGCGTTTCGAAATGGAAGGTCGTAGAGCTTAGCGGAAAAAACCAACGGATTGCTCTCAACGAGATCTCGCGATTGGTGGTATATTTTTTGGTCTTAGGTCAACATTTGACCTACTTTTGACCGGTCAAAGGTCAAATTTTCGGAAAAATAAACTTTTTTCAACTTTCGGCGGCGATTGCGGCAAAACGGTGGGAGATATCGACTTGAAACCTTCACTATCGTGTTCCTTGATCAATTCTCTATCGTTTGGTATGTATTTCGTTTCCCTAGCTCTAAAAATGGCGCGTTGGGAGCGCCGGAAGTCGGCAAGGTCACAGTCGGCGGCAGAAATTCGAAAAATCAAAATTTAAATTTTTGAAATCTGATTGTATTTTTGGATTTGGGAGGTCCATTTGCTCCCTATAGAAGCTAATATTGCTGCATATTCCCATTGAGGTGACAAGAATTAGCAAAATAGTGGTTCGGGCGCTTTTCAAAAATAGTACCGGACGCTGTTCCTCTTGTGACGTCATAGCTCCGTGACCTGACCTGACCCGGTCAAGTTTCTTATACCATATGATAGCCAATACTTGCCCCAACATGCATGGGAAGTTTCATCACGATCCATCAACCGATGTCCGTACCACCGGCAGGAAACCTCGGGCGTTGGCACTCAGTTTGTGAAAATCCGGCCGGAGGCTGTACCTCTTATGACGTCATAACTCCGTGACCTGACATGACCCGATCAATTTTTTTTCGGCAAAAGATGCGCAAAGGTTGCCCCAGAGGGTATGGAAAATTTCAGCCCGCTACGACAAGCCGTTTAGCGTGCACTTCGAAAAAACCTCAGGGGGGGGTTGATACAACCCCCCCCCCCCTAGGCGTTCTAGGGTTAAAGGGACGAATATTCGTGACCTTATATCGACCACTTTTTCTCTTTCTCTGTCGATCTATCTATTGCAGATAACAGCAGTTATTTCAAAATGAAACAATTTGTCGGAACATCAGTGAACTGATCATTGACAGTCATCAAAGGTATATGACAAACAATTTATTTGTGCATCGTTTCAACAAAAATAAAAAAGCATGGTCACTAAAGGATGGTGCTCTGCATTCCTATTACGCCCGTCATAAATCTAGATCATTCACGGTCGGCCACCTCATCTGCGGCGATTTCGCTGCGTCATGGTCGCCCAGCGTCTGCGCCTTTCATCGAGGGTTAGTGACCGTGGCTAGTCTTCGTTGCCGCTGGTTGGCCGGACCGCAGTTATCAGTCGGGTTTTGCTCAGCTGGTGGCGGCTCCTGGGGCGTCTCTCGAGCCGAATGGGCGCAGCTGGGTCGAAATGGCCGGCCGGGTCAGCGGCAGCGCTCGGCAGAGCGCGGTCGGTCACGCCCCGGTCCAAAACCGACCGCCGACCGACCGGCCGGGAAAACCCGCCGATTTCGGCCGAGACGCGATGGGACACTGACCTCACAATAGAGGACCGGAACAAAAACGCGCATTCCGCTATACGAGGTCGTTATGTGGTCGAGGCATATCATCATCAAGACGAATGGGATGTTTTTGTGGGTGTCTTCCGCGTGTGAGATGGTTGCGAAAGGGAGCAAACATACGACAGCTTATATAACTGACCTGCCCCACCGTCTCCTTTCTGTTTGCTGGGTGGTCACGGATGTCCTTTGTTGACACTTGACTGAGTCATCCCGACTCGATCTGAGTCACTGATACTAATCTCACGGCTCGGTCCAGAGTTCCTGGTAGAAGCGATATGCTCGTCATCGTGATGCGCCCTGGGTGACGGTCATTCAGCGTCCGTGAATCTGTTTTAAACGTGGCGATGACGTCTTCCTGGTGACGTCATCACTGAGTTCAGATGACTTCGATCTATGGCGTTTATCCTGCCTTGGTCCGGTCACGATTCTTTTCACGACACCAGACACGACCTTGTTCACGGAGCGATCACGCTGATCGGGTGGTTCGATTATGGCTCGCACTGGCACGACCAATGGCGCATCCAGGTGCCGATTTCGTGACCTGGTGACCTCCGTGAGAAGTATGAGGGCGGTCACGTCCGTAGCACACGCCCAGGTCCATAGCCCTCTCTTCCTGGTCCGGAAAACTGGTCTGACCAAAATGGTGCTGCTCAAGGCTTCATAATATGTGTCGAAGGTTCCGCTATGCGAATGTTCGCGTTTTATTTTTAAGTCTTTTTTTGGTTTTCTGCGGCATTAGTGGTTCTTATGGAAAGTTGGTGCTGCTTTATGTTGAAATTGAAAATAAAGGAAGAGAGTGAGAGAGAGAGAGAGAGAGAGAGAGAGAGAGAGAGAGAGAGAGAGAGAGAGAGAGAGAGAGAGAGAGAGAGAGAGAGAGAGAGAGAGAGAGGCAGTCAGCTGGATGTGACCTACAACTTCGCCCCCAGCCTTATGGTCACGAAGACCGCCGCCCTAACGGTCGCCCTTTCTGTTACAGCTCCCACCCCCGTCCCGTGCCTGCCGAGGCCCTGGGCACCGCTGCTGGCAAATACAGCTACGCTGCCTTCGTCGGCTCTCAGAGCGACGTGAAAACGTGCGCCGAGCTCTACTCTACCTGCAAGTACAACAGCAAGGTCATCCTCAGCCTGGTGCGCATCGCCCGCGAGTCGCGCAACTGAGCGCAACACAACGAACGCAACTGCGCAACGCCAACTGCAACTGTTGCCCAGTGCTGAGACGCAAGCTAAGGCGTGGGTGATGCTTCCTTTTGGCGTTGACTATTTGATATTTGTATGTCATCTGAGTGATGCCAGTACGTGAGGCTTTGTATTTATTTCAACATCGTATTTATTGTGAAATGTGTCTATTGAAAGTGCACACCTGTGATGCATCATTACGTCACATTGTGCCATGTGTGCTTACATCCTACCGCATCGAAATATAACGTCAATGAGCGTGGATTGTGTTTGGCTATCGAGAAAGCATATCGGTCCAAATATTGATCACAGATATAGACGGCAAATATCTGAGTACAAATCGACACTGAAAACAAATGATACGTACAAATAATGAATAAAAATACTGACAACAAATTATCAATACAAATACTGAACACAAATACTGAAAACAACTACAAATAAAGGTAGGCACCAGTTGTTATCACATCAGATTTGGCGAAAGGAATTAAAAAATGCATGCACAGTTGCCATCGACAACGGTAAGCTATATTTTGAGTAGCGCCGCTTTGGGTGAAAGGATACAGACTGCGAAGCCATATACTCAAGACGCAAACCGTTTTGCAAGAAAAAAAAACAGATGCTCTTTAAAATATAAATCAAGCTAAAAAACGATCAGCACCAACACGTTTTGCATAATAAAGCAAGGAAGAGCATTGTCTGTTTGACGGATACTTATTCCTTTCTAAAGTTTGGTGCAAAGATTACTGATCTCATGCGGCAGCTTCCACTAAACTTCCCGACACCTATAAAGGGTTGCTTTCAATAGAAAAACACAATCATTACGAAAAGAGTTTTTAGCTATCGAGCATAAGCCTCGGTCATGTAAAGCACGGAGCTTGGCTATTTTTATAAAGCATTGAGAAATTGTGGGTACAGATATGCACTGCATTGTTCAGTATACTGGAAACGTATAAAGTACTACGAAGTATAATGCTCAGCCTGCCATAATTCGAAGCTCATTTTCACAAATGCTTCTACGATGCACTTGACTCAGCGACAGCGATTTACTCATGTAGTCACGGAGTAGATGCAAATCCGCATGTTTATGGGTGCTAAGCAGTACAGGCAGTAACCTTGAAAATAAGTGACCTTTCAAAGAGCTTATCCTGTCTGCCTCATTTGCATGCTTGGTAAGGATAAACCAAAGCGGGAGGAACAAGACAAACCGCAACGTAGCTTAGAAAATAAAAACGAGCAATGGCCCGTGTAAATGGCCCGCAGTCGCGATGTTTGCGCAGTTTTGACAAACGTGTTCTGAAAGCGGTTGTGTTGTTTGCGTGCGGAACGCACACGTGCTGCCAAGAACCGTTCGGTCAGGCGCCACATTTTAAAACGCGCATCGAGATAACATCCGTAACCAGCGCTGAAATCCCGAGATTGGACGAGACGGAAGACAACATGGTTTTGCTGCTGGCTACGAGGCGTTCGCAGCACGCATACACATTGCAAAGGGCACGATAACCTTCAGAGCATTTAATCTCCAGCATCTCTGACTGCCTCCACCAATGGGGATTTTTATTTAAAGAGAAGGCCAAACATAATGGCTGTTGATATTCATGTTACAACGTTGCATGATAAAGTAGCCTGCCTATCCCTCAAACAAAGCGAAATAGAATAGCAAAGGTAGCCCAGCAAGTCACTGAACCTCTCTATCGCACGAAGCTGACCACCAACCATTAATCAATGTGACGAGCCTGGTAATTTTAAGCACGCACTGTTGCGCTCAGGATTCGCTCCAGGGGCCAGCTGATTACCATGCGATCAGCTGCTGGGGGGGGGGGGGACTGAGAGTGACAGTTAAAATGGCTGCGGCCTGTGCTAATGGCTATGCGCAGTTCCAGGCAGAAGGGTGCAGGTCGGGTTTGCCGAACAGAAGCAATGCAAGGTGTTCCTGGTAAGTTGGACGTCCAGAGACTTGTCAGCAAGTAATAGCTAAATGAGGGGACGGTTCTCTCCACAGTGGATGGTCCTCTCAAGGCCAGTGTAAGCTCTAAAAAAGTCTGAAGTCATCGGATCAAGTCATGCGATATTCAAAGGCATTTTTCGTAGTGTTGATAATGCAGATCTGCTGTAAAGTCACTTGTTTGCGTCTGTCGCCATCAGTCTCTATCGAATGTTGCCTCTCACTGTAGATCACAATATGTCAGCGCTTCTGAATACAAAAAACAACGACCTTATCCTTCACCTTTTAACAATTTGTTGAAAGCACCAACATCAGCACCTCAGTGCCTCATTTCGGGAGCTCCCCATTTTATTTGTTGTGGCGTTTCAAATTGAACCATGAATCAAGCGATGCAGGATATAAAGTGCAAAGTGGTGCAAGTGACGTGCACTCTCCCAGTAGATATAGCTAAGATGCATCCTTCTAAATCCCTTGGCGCCGTACTTCAGTAAAGTTGGACATGATTTAGAGCCTTCTATACCATGCAGTTTTTTAACGTACGAATGTTGAATAGGCGAAAAGCTTCCCCTGGCCCATGTAAAAAAAGGTATCACGAAACACAATCAAATTTGACCCAAAGGGCACAGGGCTCCATGAGCTCTCCTCCAGTGGCTCCAGTCTCCATTGCACCTCTACCAACAGCATGCACACATGGCACAGCTTACCAACAGGATATCTCTTCATCCTGGCCATAAAGAGATTAGTCTCTTTACGAGCCTCCCCAGCTGCAGCAGGGCTCTTTTAGAAGCCGCGCAGAGGTGCCTCTTTCGGCTGGTGATAACCGGTTCAAGATTCACCAGACGTTACGACGCCCTGGGTCATGAGTTAGGCGTGTCCGGTGTGCCCAAAGGCAGAGGCCAGGGGAGGGGTGCAGTGCATGGCAGTTGACCATGACACGTGACCTTCAACCCTGCTGTGCGAGGGGCCTGGCAGCGCCGGTACGATTCCATAGCCCCAGGGGACAATGTTGCGGTTTGGTGCAGATACAAGGGGAGAGTGAACGAGAGTGAGAGTGGGTGGGGTGAGGAAGGGTGACAATGCACTTTTATTTCTTGTATTACTTGACTTGAACTTGCTGTGAAATCGAATACGATCCCAAGACAATATCAGCGTAGTAAAGGTACATTTTTGTTCAAAGTACATGCAGTGAATGAGGCACCTGTTAGGTTTGGATTTAGTATTTTCAGTCTTTTTCAAGGCATATTTCATCTCTATTTCATTTGTCATATGCTCGTGGATGCACGGTGCAGCAATGGGTACATTGATCACCGACTTTGTGAGGCCTTCCGTGACTTCCTACTTTTTTGACACTTCGAAGTTCAAGCTCGTTCAAGAGATGCGTTGTTAGAGCTGTGTGATGAGTCCTAAGCTTCTATGAGCCCTAAGAACCTATGTTTTATTGTTTTTTGCTTTGAGCGCGTCTTTCCAAAATTCATGGACTTCGTCTTCCAATGGACCCGTCAACGATTGCAGTAATGAGCTAAAAGTAACAGACAAAACAGAATCAAAAAATATAATAAATGAGCCCCATCCACATTCATCATAAGTTCTTATAACATACAAAATTTAATTGCAATTTGCTGTAGCGCCGGGACTAATAAATGCTTAGAAATGAATGAGACTTCACATCTTTCCATTCCTATCCCTCATAGGATGAGCCAACCAGATGACAATGACCCAGATGTTTTGGCTCCATGAATTAGGTATAATCCATCCGTTATTAATCCATTTTAATGCCGCTGATCCCAGCTTCTGATGAGGGGTCACTGACCTGACCGGAGACAGGTGAGCGCATAAGCCAATAGACGTAATCAATCGAGCAGCGCAAAAAAAAAACTTTAAATCTGGCGACTTGGGCAAACCTAAGAAGGAACGGACTTAACCCTCGCCGGAACTATTGGTCTTCTACATACGCACCGGCCGAGCGGGGTACGCCCTCCCCCCCCCCTCGCCGTTTCGCCCCTGATGTAGCTAAAGCGTCGCGAAAAAAGAGCATGTGCGCCGATGCGAGACGCAGCGATTGGTACCCGATTTTAAGGCTTCAGATCAACCGATGACCTCTGAGGTCAGGTCAAGTGGCCCAAGGAACGGGCTCGGTTTTTAGCAAATAACTCCGCAAAAATGGCCGCAGAGCCGCGATTTTGGCATCATCGTGTTCGCCTCAGGCGCTTCGAATGGTACACTTTTTGTTTGGCTGAGGTCAACTTGAGATGTTGACCTCGGGTCACGGTCAGGTCAGAGCCCTCAGGTCACGAAGCTGGTCGAAGGAGGTCATGTCGCATATCATTCGATTCGGCAGCTCTTTCCGATTCCATTGGTGGCTTTCCTGACTCGCTAGCTCAATTTGACCAGGAGTTACTGACGAATAACTCTTATGACCCACGCAAGGTAAACAACGCAAATTAGAAGCATCTAAACTTGCAAGGAGTGCATGAAATCACGATTCCGTGTGGTAGAGATACTTTGAGATCGTTTTCGGGACCAAAACAGCAGTTTTCATTTTTCCCGGTTGACTTAATGGTAAGGTCACGTGACCGACCAGACCTCATGTGACATTTAGGAAAATCCGAGATAAACAAGTTGTGAGACCTCCGGAGGATACTAGGTCCTGTAACCGTAAGTTTCATCTCCCTGTGAAAGCTCCTCTGGCACTGAGGGCGTTGTGGATTTGCGACATCTGAGGACCTTGCAGAGATTCACTTATGAAGTCATAACTCAGTGATCTGACCGGACCTGAAAATGCAGTTGATGTCACAAGATCTGGCTTGAATCAAAGGTTATGTATATCGAGTTTTAGCTCTCTATTGTCGAGGTGTTCCGAGCTATCGCTAAAAATCCATGGAGGGCACCCTTAAAGCGCAACCGCCATTGATGCACTTTGAACGTGCCTTCATATTGCCTCCAATAATCTGAGCACCTTCTCGTGGTTTTTCTGATAATTTTTCTCCGATCTACGCAGTTGCACTGATTAAAACGCGCACAAAGTGATTCAGGCGCGTAAACTCCGCTTTTTTTCTTCTTAGGTTTGCCAGACTACCTATACCAACACAAGGTTCCAAAGGCCCGTCGCAGCTACTCTTGACAAATACTACCAGAGCATAATGGCATGCCTGCGCGAGTCTTCACGCCGAAGCATTGCCAAGGCGGTAACAGGGAATGGCAAGGCCATCCCAGGGTGGAATGACTTTGTCAAAGAAGCCCACTCAGTTCTCGGGGACATATACTGTCTGTGGGCGTTGGTAGGTAAACCAAGAGATGGCTACATCTATGATCAATTGAGACTGGCTAAAGCTCGATTCAAGTATTCATTGCGTTGGTGCCTTAGGAACGAAAAAGATCTACGGGCTAAGTCGATGGCCGATAAGCTAGCCAGGTATCCACGAAATGTATCCTCTTTTTGGAATGAAGTTAGAAAGCTCAACAGTTCGCCACCGCTAGCATCTACGGTTGGTGGCGTCACTGGTGCTTCTAATATTGGTGAAATGTGGAAGAACCATTTTGCTGAAATACTTAATTCAGTGACGGACCAAAGCTTAAGGCCTTCCGTACTGTCACAGCTTGATGCTGACCTTCCTGATATCCCACTTATTTCGGTTGCTGAAGTTTCCAGATCGATACGTGATCTGTCATCAGGTCGTAGCCCAGGGCACGACGACCTACAGACGGAGCATTTAAAGTTCGCACCTCAATCATGTGTTGTTCACCTCTCGCTATGTTTCAGTATGATGGTAAAGCACGGGCATCTGCCTCATGCCCTTACTAAAGTTGTATTGGTCCCAATCGTGAAGGATAAAACTGGTAATATCTCGGAGAAGGACAACTACAGACCAATTGCTTTGGCCAGTGTTAGCTCTAAACTTCTAGAGACGTTGATCTTTATGCGCTGCAAGGAGAACCTAAAAACAACTGACCATCAATTTGGTTTTAAGCCAGCTCATGGTACTGATATGGCAATATATGCAGTCAAAGAAATTTCAGATTATTACCTTAGAAACAGTAGTGCCGTGTATGTTTGTTTTCTGGATGCATCAAAAGCTTTTGATAGAGTGAATCACTGGAAACTCTATGACAAACTTTTAAAGCGTGGAATTGATAAAAGCCTCGTTAAACTTCTAGTTGAATGGTACGGTACTCAGCTTTTTCACGTCAAATGGGGTGGTGTCACAACTGGCGGTTTTAATGTAAGTAACGGCGTGAGGCAGGGAGGTATACTTTCCCCCTTCATGTTCAATGTGTATATAGACTCTCTTTCTTCAGCACTGGATGAAACTGGCGTTGGCTGCCGTTATTTAGGCAGCATGAATCACATTGCTTATGCTGATGATGTCATACTTCTTTCGCCATCTCACCATGGTTTGCAAGTGCTCTTGAATACTTGCGAACGATTTGCAGAGAAGTATGATATCAAGTACAACTCAAAGAAAACTGTATGCTTGATTATGCGTCCAAAGGCTTTGAAAAATCTTAAAACTCCTGAGCTGTCTCTTTGTGGCACAATATTAAGAGTTGTAAGTGAGTACAAATATCTTGGTTACTTCATGACTGACAATGTGCGTGATGATCTTGAGATTCAGCAGCAATATCGTATGCTGTGCTGTAGAACCAATTCGCTCATTCGCAAATTTGGCATGCCGCATGTGTACGTATGCTGTGAAAAAGTATTTATTCACGACCTACTGTGCTTCTGTGTACTGTGTTCACTTGTGGCGTGCTTATAGTGCTGCGGTTATAAGAAAATTCAAAGTGTGTCTTAACAATGCTGTCAGAATATTCTTTGGCTACTCCAGGTTCTGTAGCGCTTCGTCTATGCATGTGTGTGAAGGATTAGATAATTTTGACGTGATGTACCGAAAAGCAGCATGGGGTTTCATGCAGCGTTTAGATGCATCCACCAACGCGATCATCAATGTCCTGGTTGACAGTGACATACGCCGGCGATCACCGCTAAGAGCGGCATGGAATGATGCTCTGGGAGTGCCATGAATCTTCATGTTATGTAGCATTGGACTAAGTGTCTGTAAATACAAAGTTCTCTCTCTCTCTCTCTCTCTCTCTCTCTCTCTCTCTCTCTCTCTCTCTCTCTCTCTCTCTCTCTCTCTCTCTCTCTCTCTCTCTCTCTCTCTCTCTCTCTCTCTCTCTCTCTCTCTCTCTCTCTCTCTCTCTCTCTCTCTCTCTCTCTCTCTCTCTCTCTCTCTCTTGCACTTTTGCCAGTTTTGAAGCGTCTTTTTTGTAAAATCATGCGTAAATGAAGCTTTTACGCAAAACGCGTTATTAAACAGATTCTCGGGGATTAATTAGCTATTCGGACTGTTCAGGAGGTGTTGGGATGCAAATTAAGCGCTTGCTGACAGAAAACACAGAAGTTATCGCTCACTTTTGTTGCAGTCTGCGCCACTTCCGTATCAAAGCTACCTCACATCTAATGCAATCTAACATCTTCTATTTGCAGCACTTTGAACTGCTGATAGCCCATGGGGTTTCTCATGATAGTGTGCATGTCAAACTATGGGACGAGGGAAGACCTGTTTTATATCGCATGCCTGAAATTGAACATATCCACCCAATGTTTGCATTACAGATTTTACGAGCCAGTTAGGCCTTTCAGCAGTAAGTACATACAAGTTTAGTGTTTGACTGAACATCCATCCTCCACTGAACAGCCTGAACATCCACAGATTGAACAACAGCATTTGACTGGCTCTGGCTTTAGCATCCCTGCGCTGGTGCATAAATTCGCTAAGGTCTTGTCCATCCGTTTATCATGAAGGGCGTGGATTAGGACTTAGGAGGGACACAGATCAGATATGCGCTGATGTCGATCTGCGCTTTAGTAAATCCTAAAAACACCGGTGCAATCTTTTTATTACATTCTTGTTGAGCGCTTTTAATAGACAATTGTTTTTTCTTTTAAATTACAAGTAAATATGTGGACAAATAATTATCAGAAAATTCAATCTTGTAAATAGAGTGAATAACCTTATGCTCATGTTATATGTTGCAAATTGATATAATTAAAACTAAATTGATATATTTCGATATTGCACCGTCATCAGAATAAGAATAGCAATTAAGCAGCGAAACAAAGCCGATTCAAACGGAATACAAAACGTGCATTAGGGTGTGTCATTTTGGGCACTTTTTTCGCAAAACATGGTGCTCCACTGATTTTATCGTGCCCCAGAAACATAGAAACCGTGTGACATTTTTTATTTTCCCCAAATATTAACACCCATGCGGCGCCGACCGCCGACACTTTGGCCTATCTCTCAGCATTAGCGACCTCAGCGCCCCTAGCGGCAATGTTTTGAACTAACACGCTCGCTATGCTTTGTGAGCTTACGATAATCATTAAATGCATTTTACCGAAATGACGCCTTGCTGTTGGCTTGTCTGGCACTCAGAATGTTGGTGAAAATGTGATGTTATGCATCTTAAAGCACGAAATAGTTCTGTGTTAATGTATATTGCATAGTACTACCCCCGATCCCCGTCCTGGTCTGACGGGATACGTACGAGCGCATGTTTATAGTGCCTGCTATTAGGTGTCACATGTTTTTTTTTTGTAGCGTCGTTCACTGCATAGACCCCGGGGAACAGGGGGGGGGCAGTGGGGGCGCTTACCCCCCCCCCCTCCAGAGAGCCGAGTGGGCGCCGCCCCCTCAACATTGATGCAACGATGAAGGATCTCTGCTCCCTTTTATGGACCTACATGTCTGTTTTTATATAAACATCAGCACAAGGTATTTCTCTTGCATGTAAATGGTTTCTGCTGATTCGGCATCGATTTAAGCACACCTGCTATTGTCATCCCACTTTGATTTTATCTGAACTTGCTCATAACTTTGGTAGGTCAGATTTTATACTGGACCATTTTGGTTCCGGATCGTATTTGATTTGGCGTGATGAGAACATTATGACGTACAACGGTGGTAAAGTCGTTGATTGATACAGGTTTACTCGCTCCGGTGGGAGGCAGTAGCGGCGGAACACCTTCAATTAAGTGGAGGGGGGGGACACTGCCGACTTTTGGTCCCATTCTTTCCATGCAACGCCCATAGGGCTAATGTTAAAATGCCCAAATCAGAGGGGGCACGGTGCCCCGGTGCCCTCCCCGTTCCGCCGCCTATGGTGGGAGGGCGGCGTGTGGGACTCAGAAGGAGACTAATGGCTTGTGTTGTGCCTTTGGTAGGACCCTCAGTATCACCGATGCAGGGCCTTCAGAGCCTCCAATTAGGGGCCTTTAGAGGCACTGGTGTGGGGTCCTCACAGACGCCCGTGTGGCCCCTCAGAGGTGCCAGTGTGAATCCCTCATAAGCGCCGGTGAGGGTCCTCACAGAATACAGACGCCGTTGTGGACCCTCAGAGACGCTGGTGTGGGTCCGTTACATGTGGGTGTGTGGCCCTTAGAGCTGCTGGTGCGAACCCTTTAAAAGTCGGCAGGGGCCCTCAACGACCGGGGAAGGGGACCTCAGACCGGCAAGGGGCCCACAGAGGCCGGCGGCATTTTCAGAAGCCCTGTGGGGTCCTTAGATACCGACAAGGTACTCTGAGACGCCAGTGCGGCCCTCAGTCTCTGTTGTAGGGTCCTCAGAGTTGCAGGTAGGTGGCCGTCAGATATGCTTTTGCCGAACCCTCACAGGCGCAGGTGTGGGTACCTCAGAGCCACCAATATAGGGTTGCATAAATGGTGTGGCACTGGCTTGGGGGACCCTCAGTGGTGTCCTTATGGGCCCTTAGAACCACTGGTGTGGGTCTCTCAGAGGTGCTGGTTGTGAACCCTCAGAGGCCCTGCTGAGGGCCCTCACGGTCTCCGTTATGGGATCCTCAGAAGCCGGCGTAGACCCTGACGGAGATCTTAGTGTGGCTACTTAGGGGCTCATGACGTGCTCTTACGAGACCTGTGAGATCTTTCTCAGCTGAAATATAGTCAGCGTGGACCCTCGGAGGTCAGTTGGTACCGCAGGGGTCTTTATGGCCGGGTGGGCTCTCAGAAGCACCAGTGAGGGCCCTCAGTCTCACAGTCGTCGTAATGGGGCCGTCAGAGACATTGGTGTGAGGCCATTACTGATTACAGGTTGGCGTAAGGCCCTAGATATGGCCCCTCTTGGGCCGGCAAGGACTCTCAGAGGCACGCTAGCGGCCATAAGAGGCCGGTAAAGGGCCCTCAGAGGCCGCCAGTAGCCTTCAGAAGCCGGCGTGTAACCCTCATGGACAATTTAGTGAGGCTTCTTTGGACTCATGAGGTGCTGTTACGAGCCCTATTCTTTCTGAATCGAAATATGGCCAGCATAGACCCTGAGCGGTAAACTGGTGCCACAGAGCTCCTCCGACCCGAGGGGTCCTCTGAATGCGATGGGGGGGGGGGACTAGATGGCACGTGCCTCCTGGGACCCCCTGACTACGCTACTATTTCATATGCGTCATGTCAGGTATTTTGGGCTTGCACCCCAACTTGAAGAATGTTCCTGGGCCCCTGTGACAATATATTGTATTCATTATAGGTATTCGTCATTAGCTTGCACTCTCTGCAATCTGCCCATACTATTATTTGTCCCTAGACGCGCTTACAGAGAGCAGGGATAAGCCCATACAGTCAACGGCCTGTTAGTTTCGCAAACAGCCGCCAGGGGCGCTAGGGTCGCCTATGTTGTGAGATAGGGCAAACTTCTCTCGCTCGGCGCCGCCTGGGGGTTAAAATTTGCGGGAAATTAACAATGCCACGCCCTTTCCACATGAGTGGAGCACAATAAAATCGATGGAGCACCTTGCATTGCGATTAGTGACACACCCTAACGTGCATCTTTTGATATGGTTCTCGTTGGATAAGGTCGATCAGTACGTACAATCATTCAAGTGCGTGTCAACATTTGCACATTATACATGGTAATGCTTTCAAATATACATAATGCCAAAAATACATATACGTTTACAATATACATACTTTACATAATAGTAGGATACATGGATGGATACATACTTTACATAATAGATGGATACATACATATGCACATACAATATACAATATGCATAATAGATACATACATAATATGTATATACAATATACATAATACACCTAATATATAGTTGTCTATTGTTACTCATACATACACAAACACATGACATATGACAATGTTAAACAATAGGTATTCTACAATATTGTATGCTACACTGGAGCTACCGGAGCCACTGGGGGTGTGTATGACGGGGGATTGAGGAGAGGCCATGATGAGGTTTGTGTGTTGAGGTGGGGTCGCTGGTTTCTGATTTCGATTGATTCGGCTATTTTGAGGTTTGGTACATCTTTACAAACTTTTTCGATCGACACGCTAAACGACTCGGGCCCTACTATGCTGGTTGGGTGTGTCCTAGCTACATGATCTCCGAGTGGAGTGTCCTTAGTTTGGTTTTTTGCGTCCCTCAAATGCTCGTGAAACCGCTCCCGGATGCGTCTTTTAGTTTCTCCTATGTAAATACTAGTTTTGTCTTGGCACATGTTACACACGATTTTGTACACAACGTTTTTGGTGTGGCAGCGACCAGGCAGCCCCGCCTCACAAGTGTGACATTTCCTTGTACCTGCCGGGCAGGGAGGACTTTGCATGGCTGACCTGGTGAGGTGTTGCGCTAGTGTTTTTCCACTGGTCCAAGCGACCCGCGCATTCAAACCCGAGCCCCTGAAGACTCCATCCACCCGTCGTGCTAGGGTTTCGTCGATGTATGGGAGTGTGATATATGTAGGTTCGTTTTTTGTTCTGTTTTTGCTCTGTTTCTGCCGTTTTGCTCACTACTAAATAGAACCCGATGCTTAGTTCTCTGAATGAGTTTGTTCGGGTACCCGTTATGCCGGAACAGCGTTTCGATCTTAGCCATACCCCGCTTTTGTGCCACCTTGTCAGATCCCAGACGTTTAGCGCGTAGAAGCTGTGAATACAGGACGGATCGCTTACACTGGAAGCGGGGTATGGCTAAGATCGAAACGCTGTTCCGGCATAACGGGTACCCGAACAAACTCATTCAGAGAACTAAGCATCGGGTTCTATTTAGTAGTGAGCAAAACGGCAGAAACAGAGCAAAAAACAGAACAAAAAACGAACCTACATATATCACACTCCCATACATCGACGAAACCCTAGCACGACGGGTGGATGGAGTCTTCAGGGGCTCGGGTTTGAATGCGCGGGTCGCTTGGACCAGTGGAAAAACACTAGCGCAACACCTCACCAGGTCAGCCATGCAAAGTCCTCCCTGCCCGGCAGGTACAAGGAAATGTCACACTTGTGAGGCGGGGCTGCCTGGTCGCTGCCACACCAAAAACGTTGTGTACAAAATCGTGTGTAACATGTGCCAAGACAAAACTAGTATTTACATAGGAGAAACTAAAAGACGCATCCGGGAGCGGTTTCACGAGCATTTGAGGGACGCAAAAAACCAAACTAAGGACACTCCACTCGGAGATCATGTAGCTAGGACACACCCAACCAGCATAGTAGGGCCCGAGTCGTTTAGCGTGTCGATCGAAAAAGTTTGTAAAGATGTACCAAACCTCAAAATAGCCGAATCAATCGAAATCAGAAACCAGCGACCCCACCTCAACACACAAACCTCATCATGGCCTCTCCTCAATCCCCCGTCATACACACCCCCAGTGGCTCCGGTAGCTCCAGTGTAGCATACAATATTGTAGAATACCTATTGTTTAACATTGTCATATGTCATGTGTTTGTGTATGTATGAGTAACAATAGACAACTATATATTAGGTGTATTATGTATATTGTATATACATATTATGTATGTATCTATTATGCATATTGTATATTGTATGTGCATATGTATGTATCCATCTATTATGTAAAGTATGTATCCATCCATGTATCCTACTATTATGTAAAGTATGTATATTGTAAACGTATATGTATTTTTGGCATTATGTATATTTGAAAGCATTACCATGTATAATGTGCAAATGTTGACACGCACTTGAATGATTGTACGTACTGATCGACCTTATCCAACGAGAACCATATCAAAAGATGCACGTTTTGTATTCCGTTTGAATCGGCTTTGTTTCGCTGCTTAATTGCTATTCTTATTCTGATGACGGTGCAATATCGAAATATATCAATTTAGTTTTAATTATATCAATTTGCAACATATAACATGAGCATAAGGTTATTCACTCTATTTACATTATTAATCATGCTCAGAAATACCATAGCTTACCTCCAAGAAATTCAATCTTTATCTAACCATCCGCTTTATCGTCAAATTGTCCAGATGATGCGTATGTAATGACTGAATAAGTAAAACAATACATCGAGATTAAAAAAGATAACAAGGCCCAAGAAAATTGGTGTGCTGGTGGTGAGTACAATCGCACTTTCTTTACCAATCATTCTCAATGAAATATTTTCCTGTTAATTCCTTTGTTTCATCTCCTAGCTTCTATCTTTTTGTGTGATGCATTCATATATGTAGCTGTGAGTGATGTTCTTCACCTTCTTTCGTTTGAATAATATGGCAGCGTCCTCATTTTCAACACATGTATTGTTCATGCCACATAGCTGAGCACGGATGAAATCGAAGATGATGTCATACATTGCAGGGTCTGGCAGCGAACATTGCAGAACCGGGACGAACTGGCCTGTCTGTTCACTTGCCCGAACAGAATCATGAACAGATGATGATAGTAAAGCTGCGTACAAACAACAGCGGCGTGCTAACGCTGTCAAAATCAGCGCTAGCAGCGTGCTCGGAACAGCCAACACTCATAATGCCTCAGTAAGGTAGGTACTAACAAGCAACAGCAATCGCCCACAGCTGTGCCGAAAGCTGACTTCAGACGGGACACAACGGACGAAACTCAGACGAAAGACGAGGGACGGCAGACGATCGGGACGAGCTCACTGCTCGGGACTGCTGTCCTTGATGGCCTGGATCAGCTCAGCGGAGCCGTACTGGCATGCGTGGAAGGTCTCGGCGCACACCTCCACAGATCCGGCGCGGCTTCCCAGGTCGGCAGCCGCGTCATACGCCAGCTTCGGCGAGTCGGGACGGCCCGAGCTGGGTACGTTCGAGCTGCAGAGAGAGAAAATAATCGTCAGCGGGCGCTTCTGGTTGTTTGCCAGACTGGAGGGCAGGTTTAGTATGTAAGCAGCAGAAGAGGCGTGGTGGAATTTATTGCTTTCTTTTATGTTTGTTTTGTGGCGCTGGCACCGTTAAGAGCTCCTGCACACACCATGACTGCCTCGACTGCAAAAGGCGGTAGAGGAAACTGGGCGCACTATTCGTTTTGCATGGGTACAGTTATATCTCGACTCTTGAGAATGCAACGATGCATATTGCATACAAATGCCGACTGTGAGGCAGCCATTGAACTCTCTATGCCGCGCCACAGTGGCAGCAGGAATATGATTCAGGCACATGGCCATGACTCGACGGTAGTTGAAAGATCGCCAGAAGGGCCGTTTATGACAGGGAACTAATGGGAAACCAGCCGTTCTGTCATAAGCTGGGTGGGCGTACTACATCTTACATTGACAATGTTCGTGGTGCATTCCGTATGAGCAAAGCATGCCAGAACTTATACACCAGATGAAATATTTATGATACAGGGGCATAACAGCTCCACTATTTGAGTGAAACATGATAATCTCATAGCTAAAATGAGAAGCCCCTACATTCCAGGCAAACATAGTAGAAATATCGGGCTGAAACGCTCTGTTGTAGCTCATTGGTTTATCGTCGTTCGGGCACCTAACTACTAAACCACCCCTCCAAAGGCACCCAGTAACTGAACCAGAGAACACGCTCGACCCTATATCTCACCCGAACAGCGCCAGGATCATGTTCTCCTCCTCGCCGAGCTGGGCAGGGTCCATGGTGCGCAGCTCACAGACCAGGCGCAGGCCGCAGCCGTCCTCGTCTCCGAGCTGCACGGCGGCGAAGTAGGCG
The DNA here is from genome assembly GCF_019059575.1 of Amphibalanus amphitrite. NCBI lineage: Eukaryota > Metazoa > Arthropoda > Thecostraca > Balanomorpha > Balanidae > Amphibalanus > Amphibalanus amphitrite. The sequence goes on along the minus strand of NW_024882688.1, from coordinate 117,741 downwards.
TCCATCTGCAGACCCTCCCTGCTCGTCTCGTCCAGCTCCTGCACGGCCGTCAGGTCGCGGCCGTACCGGTGTCGGCCGTAGCCGCCACGGCGACCGTACCGGCGACCGTAGCCGCCGTAGCCGCCACGGCGACGGCCGTAGCCACCACGGAAACCGCGGCTGAGGGGAAAAAGTAAGAGGATGAAGCGATTACCTCTTGGCTACCTGTCCAGACTGTGATCAACAATGCAACAAACAACACCAGCTACCGGAATTAGTTACTAAGATGTGCTTAAAACGCTAGCCACTCCTCCCACAGCAATTGGCATTCTTTTTATTCGAACGCAGAGTTGAATTGCTTAGAGTGAACATTATAGAAGCAGACAACTTCACTTCAGCAGTTCCTACAAATAACGCTCATTTCCTTATTTTCAATAGAAATATCTCCCCATCAAGCACATAACTCGTCCATATTTTCCACGGACACCAACGTACCTCGCCCTGCCAAGAGCGTAGCCGATGGCACCCGCCTTGAGCGCGATCAGACCGAAGAGGGCCTCCACCTGGATGACCTGGGTCAACACCAGCAGTGCAGCCAACACGTACAGGAACTTCATCGTGAGGCTCTGCGAACTGGAGCCGAACGTGGTTAGTAATTAGTATACTATCGGATGTGGCTGGAACAAAACCTTCCACCTGGTCCTGAATGGCCGCCAACCTTTTGAAGAAGTATACTTTCAGAGGGAAATTATCTGAAGATTCTAATGCACAAACATGTGTATAATATATTGCATACGAAGCAGAAAATATAAGCGGTGAAACAATCGAGGGGTTTAATGGAATGTTCCATGACATGTAACGGCAAACGTGGCCAGAGCTTGACGAAAGACAACCAGAAGCAAATCGTCAGTAATAAATATGTCAAATGAAGACAGTGGACGGGTAGGTCCGTCGTGGACTGCAGCTGACCCCGAGCTTACCTGCGGAGTGGACTATCTGATCAGTAATGCCCGAGCGAGGCTAGCTGCAGACTGCTGCTGGGAGTCGCTCCGCAGCTTATATAGGAGACGGCCGCTGGGCATCGGGCTGCCGGCGGTTTGAGAGGAGGCACGCCTAGCCGTGAGGTCACCGGCCGGCGTCGCACAGGTGCCGGCGGCCGCAGACGAATCGAGAAGCGACCGAGGAGGCCGCCCCGCCCCGCCGCGCCGCGCGGCGCGGTGGACGCGGGGGAGGCAGCCGTCGCTGCACGGAAGGCGGCAGTAACTCGGCGACTATGGGCAGCTCGGCAGACGGAAGGCGGGGGTCATTGTTATCATAGAAACGTGTCGGAGCTTGCACTGCATGGTCATTCTACAACTGCTAAACTGCGTTTCTTACGAAGACTGTTTATCACCCTTACTTTCTTTTGGCAAGAAAAAACAGAATTGTCGAAAATATCATTAGTAAAAGCATTGCACCAAGGGAAGCATATGCCGTAGCTGTTTTCACAACGGTTTAAAAAGGAAACACAAATATTGTACTGACCAATTTCATGTTAATATCAATTGATCCTTGGTATCGGGCTGCACATGGTAAATGTGTTTTCATCATGGCCTTGTTGTCATCGCTGTAGCTTGCCTCTGGCAAAAGATATCGCCAAAAAACGACCAGTGGCTTTTCATGACGTCGACCTTACTCTAATCGGAAAAAAAAATCATTGTAATGTGTGCCGAAATCCTGAAGAGCATGTAAAGAATAGCTCCCCTCGAGTTGAACAAATAATGCCTAGACCTGACAAAAGTTCAAGCAATAAATATACCTCGATAGCTCATCCTAAGGCCCAGCAGCTAATTTTGATGCCATAGAGCCTAAGGCCGATGGTGGTTGTAAAATGCATATGGATTCTCTAACACGATCGCCGTTTATCGTACCGAGTTTTCGAGCACGTGAAAATGCATTGGTGATTTGGGTGTCAGTGTTCTTCTCTGATGCTCGAAAAAAATTACACCTTGGCTCCCAGAAGTCTATTTGGAACCCCTCGCACTTTACAGGGGGTCGAACGGACTCCCCTGGGGTTTCCGCAAATCGCGGTTACTCGCGCAAAAAAGGGCCGATCGTCAACCGAATATGGACTTAACCCTCACCCGTATAGGGGGGGGGGGGTCGAACGGACCCCCCTCGGTTTTTCGCAAATAACTCGCGTAAAAAGCGGCCGATCGCGACGAAACTTTCAGTACCCTCGAGTTAATCAATTTTACACCTACCCTGAAATTTTCGTGACCCTGACCCTAATGACCTTTGACGAGTAACCTACTTTTCGAGACCATGTTTGGCCGGAATCGCGATTCGGCGTATGTCGGCTCGCATTAGCGGCGCGTTTGCAGTCTTTTCGTGGTTTTAAGCGTTCAAACATGGGATATGATGTTGCTCCCATGCATTAGGGTGGGTGTCAAGGTCACCGGAAGGTCAGGTCAGGTCATTGACCTTTGATGACCTCGGTTCACTTTTTCGAGTTTTACAGGCCACGATAGGCGTTATCACAAGTGTATTCGCGGCCATTGGGGCGACGTAAGAAAAGAAGAAAACAACTGGCCCCAAGAACTTTAAATTATCAGTTAGCATGCACCTTTCCCTTGATGTGTAGAGAATTTACCATTATTTGTTACAGAAAATTGCATTTAAAATCTTCCATTTATGTTTTTTTCATCGTTTGCACAATATGTTCTTTTACTAAGCTAGAAACACTAATTAGAAATAGTTCCCGCATCATCAAGAACAATAGGGAAGGCTTGAAGTGAATAAAATAATTTAAACGGTTTTGTAATCTATGTGAAGGCACTTCTAAAATTGCCTGTAGAAATATTGAAGGCAAAAGTTCAACTTTTTCACACGACGGATGTCTATAAACCTATTTAACATGTGACAACTCAGCCGGTATTTTGTCGCCTACAGCCCAGCTTACCCTAGTGACCGATAGAGGCGCTGCTATCGATGTCCGCCCGTGCCGCCTAACGAGTTTTTGGAGCTGAATTCGAATTTAGCAACCATATGAACATTTACGAAGTAGTTTTGGTGCCTTTGTAACATGTTACGAAGCTATCAGAGGCGGTTGCCGCCTACTACGAATACCCTTACTGGTTGACCTGACCTGACCTGACCCGACCTGGCCTAAATGCATGAAGACATCATCTGTGTTCAAAACTAATATAACATTCGTGATCAGCGCCCCGAAAAAAACCCATAGCAGCCACGCTTTACGACTTTCTAACAGGTCCCGATTTTCCCGACTTTTGGGTCATTGACCTGATCTGGAAGGTCAACCGATGAGCTAGGACCTTAAAATAGGATATCATCGGCTTCCTCTCTTCACGGGCAACACGCTCGTTTTTTCCGCGAAGCTCTAGCTCAATCAGGGGTGAAACGGCAAGGGGGGGTCCAACGGACCCCCCCCCCCCTTATACGTTCGCGGCTGGAAAAACACCAATACGGGCGAGGGTTAACCCATTAACGCCCAGCGGTACCAAAAGGTACCAACGCACATTTTGGCTTGCTGCGATGAGACCATACGTTTTTTCGCCACATAGATTCTGTCATTGGATAATCGTCTCCTTTCCGGATATGCTGTTGGGTAAAAATAACGTGATGCTAAGAAGAACTTCGTGTGAGGTGCAGAAAAGCGAGGAGTGTTTCGAGGCGCCACAGTCACTGGCTGACGTCGGGAGAAGGAAACGTTTGTATTTGCTTGTCTGTGAATATTTTTCTAGCCAAAGTGTGTTTACATTAAAGATTATGAACTTGTAGCTGCAGTTAAGCAGAAAATCCGATGTTTCGTCATGAATCCTGGCGTCCCTAGGGACAGAATTATTGTTGGTACCTTTTGGTACCACTGGGCGTTAAGCTAAGCGTTTTTTCGCAATTTCATGCGTGTGCGGTCTGTGCAGACGCGTAACAATGTTCAACGGAGTGATGCGGACAAACTGCCATTTGGGGGCGCCATCCCTCAAGGGGACGCTATCGCCTAAAGAAATTGGGTGCGTAAGAGGAGCGCCTGTGAGGCCATAGGGGCCCCTATATGCAAAAGAGAGGCGCATATTAAGTTCATAGGGGCGATTCAATGCAAACGAGGATGTCCATAGGAGCGACTTTAGATGCCCATAGGAGCACGTGCATGCGAACGAGGGGCACCCGTGAAGCCTTTAGGAGTGCCTTTGAGGTCCATGAGGCCCATGGTATATGTAGGGGCACCAACATGCAAAAGGGGCGCCGCCATGCAAAAGGGGCGCCGCCATGCAAAAGGGGCGCCCATAAAGGTCAAAGTCGAACTTCCATACGAAAGCTTGGCCACTGCATCCCAAAGATGAACGCCTCTGAGGCATACAGAAAGAGGTGCGCCTGTGAAGCCCATAGGGGCACCTCAATGGGAACGAGGGGCGCCTGCTAGGTCTAAAGAGGTGCCCCTCTTTCGCCCACATGCGAAAGAGGGGGCACCTAGGAAACCCATGGGGGCGTCTCTATGCGAAAAGGGGCGCCTGTGTAGGCTGAGAGTCGTTCGCGTAACGTTTCTCAGGGACGGTGTGCAGTTTACGACAAATAGAATCTAAAGAGAGATCGAAGAGGGGAGTGCCTTCGTCGCCCTCGCCGCTTGAAACTGATGCATTCATTGCTGCTTGGTCATTTACCGCTGACGTGACGCAGTGATGTTGGATAGGATGTTTGCCCACTGGCGGATCCAGGGGGGGCCACGGGGGCCATGGCCCCCCCCAAAGGCCTAAAGTGGCCTGTTTGGCCCCCCCCAAAACGCCAGAAAAATTGCTAAGAAAATATACCTTGATGGAGGTTTTTAGCCACTTGGTGAAGTAAAGCTTTCCACAGCATAATATGGAAGCAATATACATAGTAGCAGTGAGGGTCAGTCAAAAGTTGCGCGAGCGGAGTCGACCTTAAAAAAAGGCTGTTGTTGGCACGTGTTTATGGCGCGGCAGCTGGTAGTTGGCGGTGTTTCGCGTGGTGTGGCATCACTGGCGGATCTGGGGGGGAGGGGGGGGGGGCACGGGAGCCTGAGGTGCCCCTGACAGGCCCGTGGTGCCCTTGCTAGGCCTGTGGTGCCCCTGGACGCTGGCAGGCCTGTGGTACAGTCCACAGCAGAAGTAATGTGGGGTTTAACCCTAGAACGCCTGGGGGGGGTTGTATCAACCCCCCCCCCCTGAGGTTTTTTCGAAGTGCACGCTAAACGGCTTGTCGTAGCGGGCTGAAATTTTCAATACCCTCTGGGGCAACCTTTGCGCATCTTTTGCCGAAAAAATTGATCGGGTCATGTCAGGTCACGGAGTTATGACGTCATAAGAGGTACAGCCTCCGGCCGACAGTTACCAAACGTGTGCGCCGAATCCCTAGGTTTTCTGCCGGTGCTACCCACATTGTTTGATGGATCATGATGAAACTTCCCATGCATGTTGGGGCAAGCATTGGCTATCGTGTGGTGCAAGAAAATTGACCGGGTCAGGTCAGGTCACGGAGCTATGACGTCACAAGAGGAACAGCGTCCGGTACTATTTTTGAAAAGCGCCCGAACCACTATTTTGCTAATTCTTGTCACCTCAATGGGAATATGCAGCAATATTAGCTTCTATAGGGAGCAAATGGACCTCCCAAATCCAAAAATACAATCAGATTTCAAAAATTTAAATTTTGATTTTTCGAATTTCTGCCGCCGACTGTGACCTTGCCGACTTCCGGCGCTCCCAACGCGCCATTTTTAGAGCTAGGGAAACGAAATACATACCAAACGATACAGAATTGATCAAGGAACACGATAGTGAAGGTTTCAAGTCGATATCTCCCACCGTTTTGCCGCAATCGCCGCGGAAAGTTGAAAAAGTGTGATTTTTTCGGAAAATTTGACCTTTGACCGGTCATAAGTAGGTCAAATGTTGACCTAGGACCAAAAAATATACCACCAATCGCGAGATCTCGTTGAGAGCAATCCGTTGGTTTTTTCCGCTAAGCTCTACGACCTTCCGTTTCGAAACGCCAGGGGGGGGTCGTAACAACCCCCCCCCCCCCCCCTGGTCGTTCGTGTTATGAGAAATGGCCTGGTCGTGCGAGGGTTAAGCAGCCTAGGAACGATTAGCCAGACTACAATGAAACTTTGAATGTAGCTTATATGTATCGTCACCCTTGCAGCTGCAACTTTAGCTATTGACATCTTCTTTTCAATCACTTCGCATTAAACAATCGCCAGTCAAAGCCAACCGTTGAGTTTGGTAAAACCCTACATTACTTTAGCGGTGGGCTGTACCTCTGGCGGGCCTAGGGTGCCCCTGCTAGGCTGCTGATGCCCCTGGGACCTGACAGGACTGTGGTGCCCCTGACAAGCCTAAAGTGCCCCCAACAGGCCCGTGATGCCCCCGACAGGCCCAAGGTGCCCCTGCGTGATGCCGTGATGCCTGCGAGGCCGGTGGTGCCCCCTGCGAGGCCGGTGGGGCCCCTGACAGGCCCATGGTGCCCCTGCTAGACCGGTGGTGCCCCTGGCAGGCCTGTGGTGCCCCTGCTAGGCCGCTGGTGCCCCTGGGCCCTGACAGGACTGTGGTGCCCCTGACAGGCCCAAGGTGCCCCTGCAAGGCCGGTGGTGCCCCTGTAAGGCCTGTGGTACCCCTGCTAGGCCTCTGGTGTCCCTGACAGGCCCATGGTGCCCCTGCGAGGCCGGCGGCGCCCCTGGCAGGTCTCTGGTGTCCCTGACAGACCTGGGGTGCCCCTGACAAGCCTGTGGGGCCCCTCACAGGCCCGTGGTGCCCTTGCTAGGCCTGTGGTGCCCCTGGCGGGCTGGTGGTGCCCATACTAGGCCGGTGGTGCCCCTGACAGGCCTGTGGTGCCCCCGGGCACCAAGGGGGTCATGACCCATGTGGCCCCCCTTGGATCTGCCACGGATGCATAATATATTGATTTGTAAAGGCGTTATGGCTTATGCAATATGCAATTGCAGGCACTTGGTATCCCTCACTTATCCCTCATTGGGGCTCTGGCGGGCTCCTGAGGGCCCACGTCTATCTCCGGGAGCCCATATAGACAGGCTCCTTTGGGTCCTTTCAGTACACTATAGCATAAGAGGTCTCCATGCGAGTCCTATACATACATCTGAGGGCGTACCCTGATGTCTGAGGTACCCAACTGCAGCTCCAATGGTCTCTTCTTACACTGGCGGATCCAGGGAGGGGGCATTTAGGGCCATGCCCCCTTCCCAGAGGCCTAAAGTGGCCCGTTTTCCCCCTCCCCCAAACGATAATGAAACATAGTTCAATCAGGGCGTGGCCCAGGAGCCGAGTTAGACAGGGCTGTTTTACCACCTCCGGCCCGCAAAGGGACCCAAGCACTGACTCGAAGCGGGTTAAAGAGACCCTCCCACCTTCAAAAAAGTTAATGAATTGGCATGAAAGTGATGTCGCTAGGTTCAGAAAGGGCGAAAACGAATATCTACCAAATTTTATCGAAAAATATTCACCGGTTTTCAAGAGATTAGACTTTTATTTTTGTTTACTTTTTGGGATATCTGCTGCTGTTCCTAGCGACTTTATTTGAAAGTGCGGCATTTGTTGCGCGCAAAGCAGCCTATACCACCGCATGCTACCAAACGTTTTAGTAAAATATTAAAAATCATTAGATCTCCGCTGACGTCACACATTCAGAGGGGTATCCAAAAGCATTAGCCCCTCTGAATCAAAATGCTGCAATTTTGAAATTCAATATTTCCGATTTAAGGCATTTCTCGATGCTGTGAGTGCGTGCCGAAACCGGTAATTGTGAGCCAGGGACCCCATTTTGGCTATCTCAGCTCAAATCTAATGTTAAGGTGGGAGGGTCCCTTTAACTAGTCGATAAAAACAATGGTAAGTGTTTACAAAGTAATATAAAGGCATGGGTCGGGTGGACTACCATTTATATATTTTTCTTTTTAGTTAAAAAAAATTCATAGTGTCAGGGCTGTGACGAAAAATAAGTGGCCTAAATCCGATGAGAAAACAGGATTTGGGGGTACCCTAGGTTTGGCTCCTGCATGAGTTGGCCCCCCCCAAAACGCAAGCCTGGATCCGCCAGTGTGTTTGCCCTATAATCGCTGGTATTATTGCGGGTTCCCCTGCGGAGCAGACATGTGGTCAAGGCCCCAAATGAATACCTATTGCTTGGGGGGAGGGGAAGGGGCACGGTTTTGAGATCGTCGTGTTGTTTAGGAAGGCTGTTGCTGTTATTCAGGAAGATGTGGGTAACGACGTCACATCCCAGTGCAGTTTGTGTGGTAGCATACGGAGGAAATATTGATGCGGATCGTAGTGACAGATGAGTTCCTGCAGACCTGCTGCTTGGTACGTGCACCTGATAATGCTGCATACGCCGCGACTGATGCGGACACTGGATAAGAGTAGGCTCCGCCATGAAGGCGTATGCATTGTACTGACGTGGCTGTCACTAGAGTCATCTGTGGCAAGTGGCGCGTAGCGCTCTGCCCGGAGACGTACATGGAGAAGTATAACGGCTAGAGCCTAGAAACATGACGTGTTGACTGCTACAACGTGTGCCTCTGCGCAAGCAGCACTGTACTATCCGGCTGAAGTCCATTTTGGAGATCTGTCTCGTTGGTTGCTGGATTAGATTTGGTAGGTATAGCGCGTGTCTTGCAGTGCACGAACTGTAACTACAGGCTGTGCTGGATCTTGAACAATGGGCTTCATGTTTATTTTCATAATTTTGATAGAAAATTTAACACAGAATGTAGGGTGGTTGCTGGTAATGGCTTTAAGAAAACCGTTAGTTTTGTCATTTGTATAAAGATATTTGTGCATCTTAGGAAAATAAACAACCCTACAAGCCTTGAAACCTGGGCTGCAGAATCTGAGCATGGTGTGTCAAAAGTGGAAATAGCCGCCCGGCTTTAGTTCGCCAGCCTTGTCAATAGATGGCAGTACCACAATATGGGTAGCGGATCGTGCAATCAACGTCAAATTTTCGTTGTCTGCTAAGAATTGAATGGCGGATCTTTTCATGCAAGAATCAAGTAAATCGGTCCACAACTTTTCTAGCAACAGAGATATGAAGTCAAACACCCTGCCAGAGCGGCGGCGCGGCGGCCGGCGGCAGCCGTTACGCGCCGCCTGGGAGACTGGCGGCGCTGAACGGTTCCGAATTGGCACTGCACTAAAACCTGTTAACTGCTTGGAATAGTTATTATAGCAAAATTTTCCTTCAAGTGAGGAATACCCAAGGGCAGGAAGTATGTATGCTTGTGTCCGTTCTATGTAAGCCAAGAAATTGCATTAGCAGATGCTCGCTAATATTAGATCCAGCCAAGTCCAAACGCGTTCCAGGTGATGTGCTTCTGATGGGTCAACAATATTTATCGTTCGAGGGCGGATACAGTTTTAACAATACAAAAAATATTTTTGCACAGCTCTATTCCTTGAATAATTCTCTTCAACGCCTCATTCCTAGTTAAGCGAATTAGCCCACCCTGGTTGAATAAATAAGGCGATTTCGCCACAAGGTCGGGGAAAACCGACCGAAAACGGCCGCGCTCAACGTTAATTTGGGCATGCAGACTCTTAAAAAATCGCATTGGGCGGGTAGGGTTTTCCAGGTATTGGCTCCAAAACACCGTATTCGGCTCCCGAATACGTCCAAGTGACCCGCCTCGTTCCTAGTTAAGCTCTAATTAGATCAAGTGACTCATAGGGAGCGAAAAAGCGACAAAAAGCATCAATTTCCCTATGGCGGCGGGCTGCCGGGTTGCCAGACGGCGCACCGGCTATTTCCACTTTTGACACACCATGGTCGGGAGTCGGTCGGAGTCGATATCTCTAACTGAAGTCGGAGTCAGAGTCGGAGTCGATTGTGGAAGCCGGAGCTGGAGTTCGAGTCGCCAAAAATCCCGCGACTCCGCAGACATGTCAGGACTGCGGAGATGGAGTATGAGTTAGAGTCGGTCGGAGTCGACAATGATGCCTGGAGTCTGAGTCTGAGTCGGAGTTGAAATGTTAAAGTCTGAATTAGAGTCAGAGTCAGTCACTGAAAATTCATCGACTCCGCAGCCTTGCTTGAAACAGTACAGTTCTTCACTAGACTGACCCACCACCAGGTGAATAATAGCATTGACGTTTATGGCAATTAGGCAAAACATGCAGTAATGACGTCATAACCAGACAACTTGAAAAACATAAGCGGCGAGCGTTTGCCATAATATTGCCGATCAGTATGTCGTCTTATATTCTGATTTTCACGAATGAGCTGCAAAGTCTTCTTGGCAAAAATATCTTGTATGCTGCTAAAATGCATGTTTTTGCGAAAAAATGATGTCATTAACGCCCAGTGGTACCAAAAGGTACCACTTCAAAAAAGGATATTTCTAGATTTCGCACATTTACCAAACTCACATGGTACCCTTAGGGGACCATTACCTCTAAATCGGCAAATGGGCATTCGTGTGCGTTCGCTGGGGAATTACGGGCGTTAATGGGTTAAAATTGGGCAACATCGGCTTCCTCTCGTCACGGGCAGCACATTCGTTATTCCGTGAAGCTCTAGCTCACTCAGGGGCAGAACGAACCTCCCCTCCCCAAACTTAAGGCGCTGTAAAAAGGCAAATATGGGCGAGGGTTAGGTCTTTGATCAGGTCAGATCGGGTCAGATCTGGACCTAAGAATGCCATATTGTATACTTATCAGTAATCAGTCAATGCATATCGGCAAGACAAATATATCGAAGTTTTTTTTTGCGACGTAATATACCTACTTTTCATTGAGCAAGTTAACGACAAAATAGTTTGATGACCACCGCAGACCTCATCTGAGCCTTTAAAGGCTGAAACAGACTCTTTCTGCATTCAGAAAATCGCATGCGAGAGTCTATTCAAATACATTATAATTCTGCCCGTATCAATCGCATGCGCGAGGTGCGTGCGATTGATGCGAGCGTGCTTCCATGTATTTGAATATGCTCTCGCATGCGATTTCCTGACTGCGAAAAGATCTGTTTCAGGCTTAAATCCTCGCGGGCCGGGGGGGCGTTTTTCGCCCCCCCCCCCCTGGCGAATATTTGTCCCGAACGCTTAGGGATAGGAAAGCGAAACTTTCATTACCTTTACTCCCATCATTTTGACATCTTCTGAAGTAAAAAATTTGGACCTAGCCCCCTTGATCACGTCACAGGGTTGGTTTTTCTAGACCCCTGCACGGTAAACCTCGGCGTCACAGACGCGAACTTCAAATAGCTGCTAAAAATAGAGTTTTAGAGGTAAAAACAAATTACGAGTACGGTTGTGTAGCGTATCACCTAGAAAAAAAGAAAAAAATATTTTTGGTGACCTGAGCTCAGAGGTCAGGTCAACGACCCCGAAATGTGGGCTATCAGTAGCGTGGACTTCAGAACGTCGCGATGGGCGCCTCTCGTCATAAGCTCTGTCAAAACGGTGCACAATCCTCCATATAAGGCCTGTACTAGAGTGTCAGATACATGCAGGGGTTAGTCAAACATAGGTCAGGGTCAAGATCAGGTCAGTCAGGTAAGCACATATCCCCGAATATCAAAACTAGTATTCGCAGTCTATGACACATGTTTTATGAGCAATTTTGGGCGTAGAGCACGATGGTGACATTCATTTTGTCATATATGTACGTGTTTGGTTCAAAAAGTTCAATTTAAGAAATGCATGTAGCATCGTGAAGTAGTCACGAGAAATTGCCAAGATTCAGTTCAAGATTTTTGAAAATGTGGAACAATAATCAAAAGCAAAGGTAGCCATTTGATTGTGCATAGTATTGGCAGTCTAATGGCGTTTACCGCAGGTCTTTATGTCTATTCTGTGATTTTATATGATTTTTTAAACATACGAGTAAGCCGTTTTTCTTCGAAAACTCAGAAATCATAACGTCACTAAAACCTTGATATTTCAAAAATTTCCCGACCGATTTTTTTTTAACTTTGTCACAACAAACTTCAACCGATTCCCTACAGGTACCCAAAATTTGGCGCGCCGCAGACGCGCCAAATTTTGCTATAGCGCAGCGAAAAAAGTGGGCGCGTTTAACGCCCCCCCCCCTACCCAGCAACTCGCGGGTTCAGGTCAGGTCAGTTACATGGCCTCACCATTCTAAGCCAATAGATAAAATACGGTAGCTGTTGTTCTAGCGCCGGCCCATTGATCTAAGGCTACCGTAGCACCACATGAAATCGTGATTTAATATGTACACTCCTTGGAAGGAAATCGTTTACACTATCAAAAATAAACATAGTTAATCGTTTCTCATTTTATTGATCTCCAAATTTCCCCGACAACTGTAACCAAGCTGCTAAAAATGCGATGTGTGTGTGCGTTTTTAACAAATTAGCACAGCCAGGAATATAGCAGTGCGGTGCCCCCAGTGCTCTCTTTAGCTTTACCTTAATTAGTGAAGCACCAACAAAGTGATGGAATTGAACAAAAGCACTGTGATATTGACATATTTTTTAGAAAAAAAACGATCGATTTAGAGTCCCAAAAGTTTAAATATCGAAAATCGTTTTTTTATAAACCTGCGCTAATCTGGCGTTTGGCCACACTATGGGTGCGCGGTTTTACGTTTACTTCTTACGTGCAGGCCGCAGGGTGAAGTGTTGATCGAACTATAGGCAGAGCATCTTCTCTAGATCATTTTGGCATAAGTTATTCATTGATGGCAATCTAACTATGCGAAAGAATGTGTGCGCAGCCATGCACGAAGGCTACAGAACAGGGGATTTATCCAAATGCAGCAGGTGCATATATTTTATAACCGGAGAGGCTTGTCATGAAAACACACAAGACTACATTACTTTTAATCCCTGCCCCTACAGCTACAGTACCATTTGCTCCTGGAAATAAATGAACCATCCTATGCATCCTGTGACCTTCGCGTGTCTGATGCGTCTCATTAACATACTGCGATGCGGTCTGCCCTCTATTCGACCTGCCGTCTTCCCCTGCAGAGACCCCGGCCGGGCCGGCTCTCCTCTGGTCAAAAACATCACCACAGCGCGTGCCTGTGGGACATCCCATCCTGCAGACTCCCACAGGCCATCCCGCCGCTAATGTTGCGGGTCCAAGGTGGGGAATCCCCGTCCTTTTTCGGCCGTCGCCCGGCGCGCGGGGCGCGGTGCGCGGCGCGCGGGTGGTGACTGATGCACTGCCGACCACGCGGTCATCGGACTCCTTGGGGCGCCTCGCTGGTCGTCCCGTCACGCCTCACAGCCTCCTATGGATTGCAGTGGGGAGCGGTGGCCTTGAATGTGGGATGGCCACCATGGCGGAACGGGAGGGGTGGGGGGTTGATGGTCAGGTCGTTTCCTTTTGCAGGGGGGATGTCTGGTGAACTGAGGGATGGCTATTGGTTACATAACTGCAGATGCAGATACCGTGCGAGAGATGACAGAAGCGGCCCTGCTGCGTCCTCGGTCTGAGCATTTTCTCTTTCAGTTTCAGTTTTTGTGTGTGTAAAAAATGAATGTTTTATCGATAATTCATTTCAAGTGATGTATTTCACCTTTCACCTAACGCTCTCAAGGAGAAGACAAATTTGCCGTCGAGACACTGCAAAAAATAATTGTAAAGAACACCCATGCATGTCTCAATATCAGTCGTACCAGATACTCCTTCGAAATAGTTTGGTCTGCTATGTTCAATCGAATTCCTTTATAGGAAGCGTAAACGGCTCGGTCTGTAACAATTCGTTACAGTTTATCATTACAGTTCAGTCTGTTATGCTCAATCGAATTCCTTAGGGAGCTGCATAAGCAGTTCGGTCTGCTACAGTTCGTTACAGTTTCTCATTACAGTTAGGTCTTTTGTGTTCAATCAAATTCCTTAGGGAGCGTAATCGGTAAAAGAGTGGCGCGCAAGTGAGCGGTGAGTTTGGTGGTCAGTCACGCAACCTTTTTATGTTCATTCCAAAGCTCAACCCTGCTTGTCGGAAACGGGAGCGTATCTTGTAATAGAAACTGCGATAGGCTGCACGAACGCATTAATGATGAAAATTAGCGTGATGCGCGTCGTTTAAACATCACCAAAATTAAACTAGACGAGTGTGTAACATCATTGCACATTGAAGAATCTTTTACAAGAATAGTCAACCACGGGGTAGAAGGAATGAGGCTACCCAACAAAACAGACCGCATGTCAATCGACCCAGCGGTTGCAGAGTTATACGTAAGCCTCTCAAAAGCGTTCCAAGCCGGGCCGGGCCGGGCCGGGCCGGGCCGGGTCGGGCCGCTCGCTGGCTCGCTCGTAATAAGCCCGTGCGAGAAAAAAAAAATGCACGTGAGTGCAAGCTGCAAAACACGACTAATCTCAAATTTGTTTGTTTAAACGTCAGTTTGATCATTGTGTGCTTGGGGACCTATGTTATATGTTGGCTCATTTTCACTTACGTCTAGCTTTATACCTGTAGGTAAGTAGTATTTTCAAAGGCGTGACTTCATCTTTGTGGCTATGTAACTTCGGTACCAACCAGTTATAATAGATAAGGCTAAAGGAAAGGCCCAAACAGCTTGGGCGTCTACTTACACACTCTGCTCGTCATTCATTTGATTATTTTTATCCTACCTTTCCAATCTATACCTATCATATTCGTTGTAGTTGATCAATGACAAAGTTTGCTGCTGAGACGTCAAAATCTCGGACTTGCTGCAATATATTTGTATCTCAATTAGAGGTATGTCCTATGTAGGTATAGTCGACTACAGAATGATGTTACACTTTTCACAGGCAATTATTTGCCTGGAGTGGTAGGCTGTGCAACATCACACGGGCTGAGTTCACAAATTATATCTTTGTCTCAACGCTCACAATCAACACGCTTAATTGCGTGATAAACGGCACAATTTAGCGCTCCGGTCAACTGATAGCTTCTGAGGAGTGGAACATCATTCTGTAGTCGACTATACAATGTACGGCTCTCGCGAGATTAAGCGGTAGGTTTTGCACTTTTAATTTTCCGGTTATATCTCAGAAACTAATCGATCTACGATGAAGCCATTTTAAACGACCATGGCCAGCTTGTGAACCAACAAGTCGATCGCATCTTCAACACTTAAAAGCTTAACCCTCGCCCCGACTGGGGGGGGGCAATGTGCCCCCCCTTGTGGCTTTTCCTGAATAGCAGGAAAACAGCGCCGCGCAGCGCCGCCAAATTTTCAGTACCTTTCCCTTCATCAATTTGACACCTTTACACAAAATTTCAAGTCCTAGGTCACCTTAGGTCAGGAGTTATTGAGGTCAAACTGAGGTCATGTTCGAGCAAAAATGAGCAAAAAACATGAAATCTTGAAACGCTCACAAAAGCTACAGTTACCAAGCAATTTCAAAGTTCTTTATATGGTCATATAGACAAAAGAAGGCGCTACAAAACTGCTATCTCGGATTTTCAAAATTTTGGAATTTTGATCCCCAAAATTTTTTTTGGGGATCAAAAAATTACCAAAAAAGTTAATCTTTTGGAAAAAAAAAAAACGCCAAAAATCACATTTTTTCCGAATTTCGACAACACCGGAATATATGTGATGGCTTCGCGTTCTTCTATCTACATACCAAATTTTAGATCGATACCTCCTTTTTTGGCCAAATTATAGCGAAAAAAACTGTTCAAAATTGATGACGTCAATTTCTTTTAACTCAATTTTAACAATTCTAGACCACGTAGCACAAAACAAAGACCACCACTAAACTCCCCGTGACGAGCTGCATCGAATGGATACCCAATACCCATTTTATGCAAAAATATTAACCCTCGCCCTGGCAGGGCATTTTTCATAACACCGCCTGGCAGGGGGTCGATGCGACCCCCCCCCCCTCGCGATTGGCTCCTATGACACCTAGAAACATCAAATTTGGTAGGTAGGAGGACCCCTTGGAGTTCTCGCCCCTGTGCAAATTTGGTTGCTCTAGGTCAATATTTAGGGGGGTTTGTGGGGGTAAAAATTTCGCTAAAAACAGGTCAAAAGTTTTTCGCTTATTACTTTTGATCTAATTAAGATAGAGAAAAAAACACCAGTGAACTCAGCACGTCAAGGCGCGTCGAATGATGTACTTTTTGCTTGCTTAAGTGTGCTTAAAGTTTTTCTTAATTTAAGTGAACTTTAATTAATTAATTAAGTTAAAATTAACCAAATTGCATCATATTGCATATCATTCGATTCGGCTGATCACCAGGAACACAATGACACCATTTTAAAGCTCTAGCTTCATTATGTGCCAAGTTATTCGCAAAAATGTCATTTGACCTTAGTTGACCTCATTTGACCTAACCCATGGATAAGTACACCAAACAAAGAAGCAACAAGTGACCTGCTGTTAAGTACTGTGGTTTCAAAGCACAAAAGTGATAGAACGAAGCGGATATCTCCAGTATTTTCCGAATTTAGTATTTTCCCATAGGCTTAACATTACGACGTAATGACCTCTATCTGACCTCAGGTCAGTGACATCAAAAAAACCCGAACTATATGTTATACATCTCTGTAAACTTAGCACATCCTGAAAGTTTGAAGGAAGTCAGTCCAAAACTGTGAGTTGGACAGGTGCAAAAAGAAAATTGAAATTTGATTATGACCTTGTACCGGTTTTTCTAACCTGCTGACCTGACCCAAGGTCGCGTAGACCTGAAATTTTTAGGTCATATGTAAAAAGGTTGCCCCCATAGGCTGTGCCAAATTTGGTGGCGCTGCGCGCCACCGCTTTTACGCTATTTTCGAAAAAAAAACCTTAGGGCCCCCCTGCCAGGGCGAGGGTTAACTTTGAAATTTGACCTTATTTGACCTGACCTTGACCTGACCTTGACCTGATCTTCACCAGAACATAATCTAAACTGACCCCAAAGACTGCCTGACCCACATAATCGCATTTGACATATAAAATGGACCATAAAACATGCATCACATGATATTTTCATATTGTGACCCTCAGTGACCTGACGTCTGTGACCTGACCTGGTATCAGTGACCTCAACTAGCAAAATATGTGTTTGACGTACATTTCCCCATCGATGATTTTCAATGAAATGCATTTTACTCGATTTTACAACGCATTTCTTGAAATGCTTTTAAACGGTGAAAATTCAACATTTGACCTGACCTGACCTGAGTACGAATTTGTCTTATCATGCCGTGCGGTATCATGCGTGCGCTCATGGTCATGGGCGATCTTTGGTAGATACATGCATGCCACCCAATCATATACCTAGCCCTTGCTGATTCGCATTTCCTGGTCCCAGGTCGCATTCCAAATTTCATCACAATAGGCTACTCGTGAGACATGATGTGGAGAAGGACAATCGTGAGCGTACGTGCGTGCGGGAATGCGTCCAGCCCGGCTTAAAGGTAGTGTGCCAGCTTTCGTGGACCGTATGGAGTTAATGGCCCAGATCAAGATAAGGAGAACCGGATTTTTAGAACTTATCCATACCTTCAAAACTCATGGAAACGTCTTAAATTCTTCAAATTTTGAGTACCCCAGTGCGAAATTCGCCCCGACGGGTTGTCGGTCGTACCCCAACCACATTTCACACCACTATGAACAATAAATGCACACACTGAAATCGCTATTACCGATATGCTCATCCAATCAAGTTTCGATAAACCCGTTCATCATCATCTCCTGCGGTTTCGAACACGCCTGTTAGGTGGTGCGGTAGACCGCGCCCAAAGCCAGGGCCCCGGTAACGTGAGGTAGCCGAGTCGGGGCAGCGTGCGCTGACCCAAGCCGGGGCCGCGCGTCCTCCCGGTGTCATGTGATAGCCCGGGGCTGCCCGCGGCAGGGCTGCGGAGTCGATGGATTTTCGGCGACTCCGACTCCGACTCCGACTCCGGCTTTCAAAAACCAGCTCCGACTCCGACTCCGACTCCGGGCAGAATTGTCGACTCCGACCGACTCCAACTCCCGACTCCGACTCCGCAGACCTAGCAGGGCTGCGGAGTCGACAGATTTTCGGTGACTCCGACTCCGACTCCGGCTCGGGTTTCTAAAATCGACTCCGACTTCGACTCCGACCCCGGTCACAACTGTCGACTCCGACCGACTCCGACTCCGACTCCGACTCCGACTCCGCAGCCCTGGCCCGCGGGGATGCGGTAGACCGCGCCCAAAGCTGCGGCCCCGGCTTGGGTCAGCGCACGCTGCCCCGACTCGGCTACCTCACGTTACCGGGGCCCTGGCTTTGGGCGCGGCTTCTGCTCATATATCGGGGTTACATGAGCACAGTAAATACGTATTTAGCCGCTAATTCGAATTAGGAACGCATTACCGACTCATGTAGCCACCTGCTAGTACGAATTGGCGATCCGATCCGCGGTTACATGAGCAAAGCAAATACGTATCACTGTTACAGGCAAAGTAAAAACCCGGGCATTTTGCAAAATGCCTAGGCAGTTTGCAAACTGCCTGACCCGCCAGTCATTTTGCAAAATGCCTAGGCAGTTTGCAAACTGCCTGACCCACCAGGCATTTTGCAAACTGCCTAGGCATTTTACAAAATGCCTGACCCGCCAGGCATTTTGCAAAATGCCTGAGTTTCCATATATTCCACCGTTTTTGTTGACTTCAGGCGTTGACCATATACGTTCCACTGAGCCTGAGCCCAAATACAGGGGTGTCACGAATACAGGTTGTCACGAAACTGTTGCGGGATATTGTACTTGTGTCCCGAAATTGATTGCTCGTAGTTGCGTCAGTGTTCTCCAGCACCTCGCTGACAAGTTATCAGCGGCCACGTGGTCTGTCCCTGCGGCACATGGTGAAGCTCAAAGAGGCCTCTGTAGCCCATCATACCCCAAACGAGAATCACCAGTGGATGCTTCACTGTCTCGACGGTGCAGCGCCTCTGAGCTGCTGTTGGCCCAGAACTGGTTGTCGGGATGGTTAGTAACTTAAAAAAGCTCTAATATCGCCTCATGACTGAAAAAGTCTGAATCTCTAGTCCTGAATGGTCCAGATTTGGTGAGTCTTGGCGAAATCCTGCTGCATCACTTTTGGATGACGGTATAAATTCAGGGTTGCAGCCTGAGGTTTAGCGGCCTCAGCTTTATGGTAAGGTCTTCAGATACCGGGGAATGGCCGATTTAGATGTCGAGCGCCTTGGTCCAGATGCCCTGGTGCCGAACCCGTTAAAATTACGCCCATTCAGCACTTAGGAGGGACATGGGAGGGACAACATAACAGACCGTGCCAACCGGGCATCAATTTCGTGATATCTGTAAACTACGTCTTGCGTCAATTCCGTCGAGATGGAACTACCGCTGAATGGACTTGAGCCACCGTCTCCGCAAGGCCGTATATAGGCGTCTCCGTACCTTTCGTATATACGGATTTGACAGTTGTACCCGTGTGTATAAAAGCTGCGATGTCCAGTATTCTGCTCTGGTGGGCTACTGTTCTGGCAGAGGCGATTGATTATGTAAACGTGTAACGATCGAATTTTCGTAATTTGATAGAGATCAATATCCACCCACAGTATTTTCAAAAAGCCACCAAGGGCTCTTAGAAACAGCGCAGTTATTGTACCGAGCGCATGTTTACCAACGAAAACACGCGCGGTGCTCGGCACCCGACGGCCGCTGGGGCTCAGTAACCTGAACTCGGCGGCGCTACCCGGAGAACGCAGTGTCTTCTCACTTGGTGCGCATTGACAGCGATTTACTTTTGTAAGCGCCAGTTACAAATGATGCTTACCTATACATCACCGCTAGTGCGAGTTTGATGTCAGGCATTTTGCAAAATGCCTGGGAAAATATTTCAGGCAGTTTGCAAAATGCCTGGTGGGTCAGGCAGTTTGCAAACTGCCCAGGCATTTTGCAAAATACCTGGCCGGTCAGGCATTTTGCAAATTGCCTAGGCATTTTGCAAAATGCCCGAGTTTTCACTTTGCCTGTAACATCACGATCGGATTCACCGCTAATGCGAATCAGGAGCGTACTACCGACTCATGTATCCACCTGCTAATACGAATCGGCGGTCCAAACAAAATCCGCTGAGAAAGAGGCTTAGAAGCGAATAGCACCAAGATACGTATTACAGGAGCTATTTCTTTCCAAAAAGAAACATTAAAATGCAAAATAATAGGTATTTTTTTCATTTGCTTCTTTTGAAATAATTATTAAAAAAAATATGTCGGTATTTTGTCAATAAATATAGTGAAAACCAAAAAGAAAATATCAAAGTACTTTCAGTTGAAACATTTTTCTGACAGCACTACAGACGAATCAAGAGAGGCAAGTGCTCAATGAGTCAAAGCAAGACAACTTTATGTTTAACTTTTTTTGTTAAGTTAATTGAGAATGTTTTGAGCAGATTAAATGCAAAAAAGACATAAGATATTAAGTTTTTAATTCAGTCACCTCTATTGCTACGGAAGTGCGCCACATTTGTATGCTATTTCGTTTGTAATGCGCATCGGGCCGAGAGCCAAACTAGATCCGTTTGACGTCACTGATACGAATTTGCTTATGTAGTCGATGCACCGAATGCGTTCTTGGGGAGCTGATGCGAATTAGCGTAGTGCGTATTTGGGAACGGATCGCTCATGTAACCACCAGGCCTGAGGCACACGATTCGGGCCGTATTTCACAAGAACTATTCTTTGCTGACTGGAAGCGTCAAAATGCAAAATACTAAGCATTTTTTTATTGGCTGCCTCGTAGAAAATAGCAAAAAAATGTTGGTATTTTGGTTTAGTCTTTGCATGTGAAATAAAATGAATGAAATATTTTGATAGATAATTTTTTTCTGACCACCCTGCTGTCGCTGCATGGCAAATCAGTGCCCACTGACTTAAAACAAGAAAACTTTGTTTTCATTTTTTGATTTCATGTTAATTTTAAATGTTTTTGAGCCTATCAAATGATAAAAGTATTTAAAATTTAGTTCAGTCGTCCCGGTAAATGCCGCAACTGCGCCATGACTGTACGCTAATCCTATTCCGTTTGTGATGCGAATTACCGGCCGTCGAGGAGGCAGCCCGGGTGAGCCAAACAAGATCCGTTTGACGTAGATAAAACGAATTAGTCTCATGTAACCGGTGCCGTAGATACGTTTGTGGGGAGCTGATGCGCATTAGCGTGGTGCGTATTTGGAACGGATCGCTCATGTAACCCCGGTAATACTTTGTGGTGCGGTGGGGGTGCGTCGGGCCGCGCGCTCTGACTTCGGCCAAGAAAAATGCGTCAGCTGATCATTGTCATTTCTGCCACTTGCGTGTGGTGAAATGGGGTCATAACTTAACCCGGCAGTTACTGGGGTATTTCGCCACCCACCGTTTTGCTGGGGGGGGGGCGTTAAACGCCCCCAGCCGATAACTCGAGAACCAATAGGCGCAGCGAAACGCACGAGGCGGCAAACGAAAGGGCGCGACGAGACGCTTCAGATAAGTACTTTAAAGTTGAATTTTGAGGTCACAGGTCGGGTCAAGGTCAGGTCAAACACCTGAAATCGGGCTTTCAGTAGCATGGACTTCAGGACTTCGCAATGGGCGCCTCTCACCATAAACTCTGTCAAAACGGTGCACAATCCATCTTATAAGGCCTACAAGAGTGTCAGCTCCATATAGGGGTCAGTCAAGCATAGGTCAGGGTCAAGGTCAGGTCAACCGGGTAGGCACATATCCCCGAAAATCAAAACTGATATTCGCAGCCTGTGACACATGTTTTATAGGTAATTTGGGGCGTAGAACACGATGGTGACATTCATTTTATTATATGTGTACGTGTTTGGCTCAAAAAGTTCAATTTAAGAAATTCATGCATCATGGTCGTGAAGAAGTCACGAAAAATTGCCAAGATTCAGTTCAAGATTTTGGAAAATGTGGAACGATAATCAATAATCGAAGATAGCCATTTGATCCATCATGGTATTGGCAGCTTAATGGCGTTTACGGCATGTCTGTATGTCTATTCTGTGATTTTATATGATTTTTTGAACATATGCCGTTTTTGGTCGAAAACTCAGAAATCATGACGTCACTAAAACCTCGATATCTCAAAAATTTTCCGACCGATTTTTTTGAAACTTTGTCACAATGAATTTCAATCAATTCCCTACAGGTACCCAAAATTTGGCGCGCCTGCGGCGCGCCGTTTTTATGCTATGGCCCGGCGAAAAAAGTGGGGGCGTTTAACGCCCCCCCAGCAACTCGCGGGTTAAGAGATGGCTTTTTCATATCAATTATTTTACAAAAAATCATATTTCAAACCATAAATAATGTTCGACAGCCAAATAAAAGAAACAATACCAATACAGGCTTACAGTTTAAGGCTCGACATTGTGTTGTCTACGATGAGACAGCTGATAACTCATTCCCGTACGTCGTAACTCTATAATGACCTTTGCTTATTGTCACATGTGCGCCGCATTCGCGATTGTTGCCGACGCCTGTTTGCAAGGGAAGAAAAAGAGATAAGGGAAGAAAAAGTATATGATAACACAGCAGCCTCTGTATGCCTGTACAGGGCAAGATCGAACACATTACAAATAAAAAGCAGACAATTCCAATCAATCAACCAATCAAACAGCCTATGCGATCTCTGCAGACGAGAATCAGAAGATTTGGAACATTTTTTCTTAAGATGCGAAGCGCTCAATGATGTGAGATCTGTAATTGAGCCGTTGCAACGACCACATGTGGAAGATAGCACCGAAATATTGGCAAACCTTTTATTTAGTAATGATGAAAAGCAAATGGAGAAAAATAAACATAGTGTTTACAAGATGTGGGAAGCAAGAAGAAAAAGGATGAGGCAGTGAAGTGTCAGCAAATCAGTGCAACTATGAAAATTTAAAACTATGAAAATGATGACAAAGAATGAAAAGAAAAAGATTACGAAAACAATATTTTCAATTAAAGCCAACTAAATGGAAATAACATGAAAAAAAAAAACGAGAAAAACATCACTGAAAATGTCATATAGGTACTTGATACCTACTTTGTAGTATGTGTTCGTGTTCGTGTTGGTCGTGTCATGTAAAACTGTTGTGTTTGTGGGGGCCGTTGCAAAGGCATTACCCAAATAAACGTCATGTCATGTCATGCACGTCAGCCCACTACAGTTGTTATACATATAGAAAAACCGATAAACTTTTAGGCGAAAAAGGCACTATTCCAGGCCCATTTTTGATTTTTTTGCGATATTAGGTAAAAACAGAAGCTTCTTATCCTAGGAAAAATAAAATGGGAAATCTTCCAAAGGTGGCACACTACCTTTAAGACGATGAATATTGAATCTTAGCAGGTCCGTTTGTAGCATGATAAACAAACTCAATCAACTTAGATAATGAATGGCCCAGTTCGAAAGTTAGATAAAAGCATCTCCTCTAGGAAGCGCATAATGATAGTGCCTATATGATGGTGACGCGCATCGTTATGCTACGACGTCTGTCAAGACAGCCTCAGATTCAGATTCACTTTCAGAATCACATTCGGCCCCCCTTAGATTTTCATAAAAACTGGTCCATGGGTACAGTTTTGGACGCTGATTCCAATGGTGAAGTCTGTTTTTCGCCACATATTATACTTTGGCCCCTAGAGGCATTCAAAGTTTTTTTTGGGCGAAGGGGGACCCCCTTAGATTTTCATAAAAACTGGTCCATGTGTACAGTTTTGGACGCTGATTCCAACGGTGAGGTCTGTTTTTCGCCACATATTATACTTTGGCCCCTAGAGGCATTCAAAGTTTTTTGGGGGAAGGGGGACCCCTTAGATTTTCATAAAAACTGGTCCATGGGTACAGTTTTGGACGGGACGGTACAGTTTTGGGGATCAGCGTCCAAAACTGTACCCATGGACCAGTTTTTATTAAAATCTAAGGGGGTCCCCCTTCCCACAAAAAACTTTGAATGCCTCTAGGGGCCAAAGTATAATATGTGGCGAAAAACAGACTTCACCGTTGGAATCAGCGTCCAAAACTGTACACATGGACCAGTTTTTATTAAAATCTAAGGGGGTCCCCCTTCCCACAAAAAACTTTGAATGCCTCTAGGGGCCAAAGTATAATATGTGGCGAAAAACAGACTTCACCGTTGGAATCAGCGTCCAAAACTGTACACATGGACCAGTTTTTATGAAAATCTAAGGGGGTCCCCCTTCGCCCCAAAAAAAACTTTGAATGCCTCTAGGGCCAAAGCATAATATGTGGCGAAAAACAGACTTCACCATTGGAATCAGCGTCCAAAACTGTACCCATGGACCAGTTTTTATGAAAATCCAAGGGGGTCCCCCTTCGCCCCAAAAAAACTTTGAATGCCTCTAGGGGCCAAAGTATAATATGTGGCGAAAAACAGACTTCACCATTGGAATCAGCGTCCAAAACTGTACACATGGACCAGTTTTTATGAAAATCTAAGGGGGTCCCCCTTCTCCCAAAAAAAAAACTTTGAATGCCTCTAGGGGCCAAAGTATAATATGTGGCGAAAAACAGACTTTACCGTTGGAATCAGCGTCCAAAACTGTACACATGGACCAGTTTTTATGAAAATCTAAGGGGGTCCCCCTTCGCCCAAAAAAACTTTGAATGCCTCTAGGGGCCAAAGTATAATATGTGGCGAAAAACAGACTTCACCATTGGAATCAGCGTCCAAAACTGTACACATGGACCAGTTTTTATGAAAATCTAAGGGGGTCCGAATGTGATTCTGAAAGTGAATCTGAATCTGAGGCTGTCTTGACAGACGTTATGCTACGTCAATGTAATTAAGATACGTATTGCTACCTTGGAATGATTGTAAATGAAGACAAACACATCGATAAATTCAGCACATTAAAAATTACGATTTAGCATGAATTTGGTTACCAACTCATATTTGTATAAAAATTGTTCATTCAGTTAAAAACAGTAAGTCACACCAAGGTGGCATTCTGAAAATCACAATTACATCCCACACATACCATCTGTCACGCTTCCTGGTTGCCACGCCCATTCTGCGAATCGTGTCTCTGCTCCGTGATGAATCACGATTCCCGGACAGCGGGAGAGACACCTAGGCGGCGGACCATAGGCGCGGGAGCCGGGGGGGGGGGGCAGTGGGGGCAGCTTGCCCCCCCAACTCTGGGGCCGTGGGGGCGGTGCCCCCACAGCTTTGAGACGGAATACCACACTTTTTTTGCAAATGTTTTCTTTTTTTGTTGAAAAAGCCGAAGGATGAAAAATAAGTGGCCTAAAACCGGTGAGAAAACTAGATTTGGGGGTACCCTAGGTTGATCTCTATTATGGTGTGCCCCCCCAGTCGGAAAGTAGTTCCCGCGCCCCTGCGGCGGACCGTGAGTCTCGAGTGCCCCTCAAGGAGCGGGGACAGCCGGGCAGCGATGGAGGCAAGAGGAGCCTGACGCAACATATCTGGAAACCCCGTGGACACGTGCATCGGACAGTCACCATGGGGTGGACGAATCGTCCAAGAGGAGCGAAGAGCACCAAGCAACGCCGGGTTCTTCGGCTGTTTCCGGGTACGACAACTGGAGAGGCTGGATTTGTTGGGCGAAGACTGCAGAGAGCGGGATGTTGGCGCAGATGACCTGTGGCTTTGAATAGATGCAGTTTGTTTTTTCTGACTTTCTTCTTGCTTGGTGGCATTTCATTGCAACTCATGCTATTGTCCAGAAATAAGTGATGATGAAACGAATGCAAATTAAATCATATTAGAAAATTAAATGAAATCATGCGTTGAATGAAATTCAAGTGGAGAAATAAGCATAAAAATGAGTTATGAGAAATGTAATAGGAATAGGTATGTTTAAAGCCCTGAAACATTACCACTAACAGGCGTGGTTAAAAGGTGGGGCATTTACTTCGCTTTTCCCTTCCGTGGCGTTAGTGATATTGCGAAACATAGTCGCTCTCCTGATAGTAGAGAGAGAGAAAAAAACTAAATACAGCTTGTAGCTTTTAGAAAAAGTGTTCTTCAAGATGCACAGCAATGCATAAGATAGCTAAATTCGGATTTTTCTTCGTAAATAAGAAAACCGTTTTAGGCAGTATGACGCCTGCAGCAAGAAAGTATGCCGTACATGATAGCACAAAAGACAGCGCATGACGCAAGACAAAACAGGGCACAGAACAGGTCATGCATCACATTTCCGGATACAGCAATGCTAGCGACAAAGCCGCAGCAATATGTAGATCAGATTTACATTTGAATGGTCCAGGTAATGCAGATAACCATCTGTAGTCTGTACTAACATCTGCCATCTGGTAGAAAATAATCAAGGCTAAGGGGATCATCATGCGCTAGTGCGCTAGTGGAAAGAACCTATCCGACCCAGCAGAGCGAAGCTCTCATCACACTGCATCACTCAGCCAATGCGCGGTAGGTGGCAGCACCAGGGCTCCAACGGATGGCAGCACGGGTCGAACTGTTCACGAACGGGGAGTCGGGGGGGAGAGAGAGAGAGAGAGAGAGAGAGAGAGAGAGAGAGAGAGAGAGAGAGAGAGAGAGAGAGAGAGAGAGAGAGAGAGAGAGAGAGAGAGAGAGAGAGGAGAGAGAGAGAGAGGGGAGAGAGAGAGAGAGAGAGAGAGAGAGAGAGAGAGAGAGAGAGAGAGAGAGAGAGAGAGAGAGAGAGAGAGAGAGAGAGAGAGAGAGAGAGAGAGAGAGAGAGACTGGAGGGTGGGGGGAGCCGCTAGCCCGTTGACACCACCGCTGCAAGGTTTCGGAGTTCGGACCTTGAGGATGCTGTTCCGACTCAATGACTCAGACAAAGACAAAGACTCCGGGCGCTGTCGGCTGCGACTCCGATTCTGACTCCGATCCCGACTCCGACAGAGTCCGATCCAGACTCTCTATCTGGATAGGCATATGTAGATTTGTTCCGACTTACGTCGATACAGGGCGGAGGGTGAATGATGATTCACACATCTTTCCCTTGACCCTTCCATTGATAAATTTAAGCAGCACGTCCTGTTTCGACTGCCAATTTCAGCATGTGATATCTGGGGCACATCCGAGGCCGTGCGCGGCGTTGAGCCCCCAGTGGGGCGTGATGCCCTAAAATCGTGTAGGGTGACGCCGTCATCCTTCTGGTCGACTCGTCTTGCCTGTTTCTGCTGCATGACAGCAACAGGAAAAGAGGAAGACGTCAAAGATCATTTATCTGGGTAGACTACTGCTAATAGTCGAGCTCAAGGCTCAAACTATGTAAATGGTGTCATGCGCCTTAGATGCCAGGGAAAGATTTAGATGCCAACTGAACAGTGCCGCGGGAAGGATTGAAGTAAGCTAAGTGGTCCATCGAATCGATTTTTTTATTTGAATTGATACTTATTAATCATTAGTCACCACCAACCGGGCGGAGAAGATTTATTTCACATCGACAAATGCGATGTGATGATTAGGTAATAATCATTTTTGATTCACCAAAATTAGCAATACCCAACGAATTGCTGCCACTAAGCCAAGTAAGTCACCGATTAATTGATTCAGAAACATTTCTTAAAGATAAAACAAACATTATTGCTAATCTAGGAAGTATCATTAGAATATATGACCTTCTCCTCGGAAAATGACCAAATGAATGAAAATGATTATTTATTGATGAATTGATGATATTTCGGTCACAGACCTTCGTCTAAATCGAATTCGTGAAATCGTACAAGGCAAAATTGCCTTGTACGATTTGATACGATTTGATACGATTTCTTTTGCCTTGTACGATTTCACGAATTCGATTTAGACGAAGGTCTGTGACCGAAATATCATCAATCCATCAATAAATAATCATTTTCATTCATTTGGTCATTTTCCGAGGAGAAGGTCATATATTCTAATGATACTTCCTACATTTATCATGCTCCTCGCAACAGCTCTCAACGATATACGAATTATTGCTAATCAATGAATGTAATCACCATTGTTTCTGCGCATTATCCTCAAATGTGCACCGTTAATTGTGAGATGGCGTAAAATCTTTTAAAAAATGAAGCATCGAAATCGAATGCAATCTTAATATCAAACAAGCCTCTTCGAGGCCTGAACGGTTTCATCAGTTTTGTGATTTTAACTTTTTCGTATACTTTAAATGGCTCAGCGCGTTTTTGAGCGTGATTATTATCAGAAATAGCGTTAATAATGACCTGATAAAAAAGCCAAAAAATAATAATATCAGAAAAATATCGGTGGACTTTTTAAATTAATTTCTCTGACATCATAATTCATAAGTAAATGACCAATTTTAACTTAACTATTGTTCGCAAATTGTACCTCAGCACTATTTTTTACAATTTTGTACGTTTCACACTGTTTGCAGTGTGTTCTATCTCAATAAAAATTGATGTAAGCTGTGTCGATCCAGTCACCACTGAAACCAGCTAAAAAAATGGATGAACATTTTTTAAAACATTTTTTCTAACATTTTTTTAACATTTTAACAAGCTCGTCTACGTATAGACGTGTGGCATGCAAAATCTAATAAACGAGCTAGTGATAAATGTGCCTCCGCAATGCTGACCATGCAGACAACTTGTAAATCGATAGCACATAGGACATTATAATCGATGTTATCTCAAACAACACAGCCGGCTTGCTTGCCTCGGTAAGTGGGCTCATTCTGGGGGCTTCTCACGTTACGCATCGTTGAACCCCGGTGCATGATGCTCTCCTGCAGCGCTGGTCTCTAAATTTAGATGCTGCGAGCGGGTAGGACCTATTTTCGACCGGCGCCAGACGGTACTTGGAATTCCCGAGACCCATCAGTCAGGGTAATGACGGCCGATATAGGAGCTGCATTTTCCGACAGTTGGATGCAGGAAGCCGTCATCTTTGGCGCTAAATTCCGTCATAGTGCAGTCAATCCGGTCAATAAGAGCCTCACCAGTTGAATCTACAGCTCTATTGACTTCTTTCTGATCATAAACTTAATGGACCACGAACAATGACTCGACCACAGACCAAGCTGAGTGCTCATCATTTTTAAAATCCTCGCCCAAAGATTTTCCAGCTCGAGAAACTTTAACCTCTTCAAGGTCGACGGTGATTCTCTCACAGCCGGCTGCTACGAACAATGTCGTAGATGTTCCATTTCGAGAATCCTCATCCACCTTCATGGCTGATGGCGATGTTCCCGAAACCAACTGCGACGAACAATGCGCGTCGTCGTCTCAGCTGACGACGGTTGCGACGCAGCAGCGACGAGGGCCGGCTGAGGCAGAACGATGGCCGAGAGGAGTCCGGAAATATCTTGGCCGTCGTCCGACGCATGCCTGGGGGCGAGTGCAGCGGCCGGCAGAACGGTCCGACGTGGTCTGACGGTCTCGAGCAACTGCTCTGGGGAGTGACAGCGCGCAGTGCAGGCCGCAGGCAGTGAGCACGGGAGGATACCAGACCAGACGACAGAAGGGATTACGCCGGAATTTGTGACCTGAAGGAGACAGACGAAAACCAGAATGACGAAAGGTGAGTCGATGTAAAATGCCGTGTTAATGCGGCGTGTTTGTGTGCTTAGTGAAATTCAACCATTGTGGTTAGTCACCGTTGAATGCAGCTTGCGCTCACATTGTTACGATGTGTTACGCTCGTGCATTTGTGCGTGCATATAAGCACTCGTGCATATATTTTGGTGAACAATAATTCATATTAAACCTGTCCAATGCATTGCATCGTTTTGTCTATGACATAACGCACACTCAAGTCTGAAATAGATACCTACATAGTTAGATATAAGGTAACATCATCACGAGGGTTAATCTTGCGTCGGAGCTATTTCAAGGAGCGAAGTAGCCCACATTTCAAGTGTGCTCTATCAGTGCTTCATCTTGAATTATGTATGCCATTTATTGTAAGACTTCGTCAGTGTGTTTAATGGCCACCGGGCACGTCCTCGCCGTGCACAGTTTGGCACATAGCTAGAGAGGCTCAACAGCAGGGAACCCATTTCACCGACACCTTGAGACATATTCCGCCATTCCGCGCGTCTAGAGCAGAGAACCACGCCAAATGGCAGTGCTAAATCAGTTATGTGAATTGCGACATAGCGGCCATTCTGTGGCACTCAAGAGCACGCGGCCATGCCATGCAAATTTTGTTTCGCTATTTCTGTCGTTGAAGGTTGCAACGAAGCATCTGAGCGCACAAGTGTCCCGACGAAAGTTTTACGACTTACGACAAAACAACAATGCTAAGAGTTTCGGATTTCCCGTAAGGCGTCTTCTTGTCGTGCGGCACAGTCTACCTATCAGGCATGTAATGCGGTGCAGCATTACAGCCAGGTTCCCACTTGCCATAAGTCTGAGAACTGTTCTCTATAAACACTATCTGCCAATAACTCACAGAGTCTTTTTAACACCAAATGGGACCGTCCGCATCTCCACAGCACATTTTACGACAAACCTCCTTGCCAGTGTGGTAACCCGGCGCGGCTCACCCCGCTCTGTCCAGCGGTGAGGGCCAGGTAATTGCTCATGGGTTATGGATACCACCGTCCCGGGTGCGTGCCACGTGCGTGCCACGTGCTTGCTCAATATTTACAGCTCCTGTTCGGAAAATGCTGTGAACCACAGCCGGTAAGGGCCCAGTCGATAGCCGGAACACGACTTTTTAAGAGACCGACAGCCCGGTTTCTGTCTAACGGTTAACGGTATCCCGCCATACAGTATCGATTGTCTTCAGTGAAGGATCTCGCTTAGACGCGTTTTTTATCTGATGTGTGTTGGAATTGGCTGACGTCTGGTAAAAGGTTTTAAGTTTTCTTGTGTTGTGTAGATCATGGTAGGGATGTGTTGTCATTTGACATCGTATACATCAAACAATGACTACTTCTGATCCTAAATACAGTCAATTTTTGGCACTTTACAGTCGATCTCAAACGGCCAAACCTACAACAGCAATGTTGACCAAGTCAGTCATTATTTACACCGCTGGTAATAGCGGGCTGGCGTTGTGTTGCTTCTGAAGCCATTGCCTGCACGGCTCACGCAGGGCCGGTCCAGCGATGCATCCTTCAATGGCCTAAACACCGCCCTAGGCAGCGCGGCACAGCTCCGACCTCCCACGGTAACTGATTGCCCGTCTGCCAAACAGTCGCGTCAGATGTTTATACAATTTCTACACGATCGAGGCAGTCCGGGGTTTTGGAACGAGCAACGGCTGAGTAACTCCTGTGCTTGCCTGCTCCGACAATGGGATAAATTTGGAATAGGGAAGGAGACAAAAGTGCTTAAAAGTTAATTACGGTTACTGACGGGCAAAACAATCCGAATTTCAAGACTATCAAATGAGCAAAAACAGAGTCTCATTTTTACACACAAACTGCCATCCGTACCTAAAGATTGGTAGTGACTCTTTCCGTGTTCATAAGTGTCTGGAGAAATAAAAAACCACCACCAAAGCTTTTTTAAGGAAAATTTTTATTCGCGATTCGTATCCGTCCATATTTGTGAAACTACCTAAAAACGATGCATTTTGTCATGCTCCCTCCACCAGTGAACACTGCATGAGGCTCGGCATAAGCTTAGTGATAAACACCTGTCAAAGAAGGACTGATGGAATGCTGTTTATCGTGTGGTTATGGCATTGGCATGCTAAAAGTAAACGTTCGAAATTCCTGAAGCATCTTATTTCAGGTCTTTGTCACCATAGGATGGAGCATTGCATGAAGGAGGGTGTGCATAACCTACCACATCACCTTAAATGACCCTGATACAAATGACCCTGATAGAGTATCGTGATGTCACACTTGGATCAGAGGACATCCACCTGTTTACACTCGCCGGTGATCGGGTGTTGATCCATTAATTCTCTGTAGACCGAGGACACCACCGATTAACTACCTGTTCCGCTAACATGAAGCGACATGGCTCGAGAAGCATTCAACCTATGAGGTAATAGCGAGGTAGCCATCATACTTATATTGTAAAACATTAA
The DNA here is from genome assembly GCF_019059575.1 of Amphibalanus amphitrite. Taxonomy (NCBI): domain Eukaryota; kingdom Metazoa; phylum Arthropoda; class Thecostraca; order Balanomorpha; family Balanidae; genus Amphibalanus; species Amphibalanus amphitrite. The sequence continues at coordinate 85,904 of NW_024882688.1, read as the reverse complement.
CATCAATGCTAGTCTGTTTTTTCTTTTTTGCTAGACGTCTCAAGGACAAGAGCGCCCTCACGTAAAACAGTGCCTGGGTCCTCCGTTCCCTGTTTTCCATCCTCAGGACAGACAAATACTTCTCCTCCAAGCCTCTTTCCCCTGCTCCGGACTGGACGGGCAACTTTATCCCATGCGGGATTGCCCGTTAGAGCACGCCCGTAGCCGGGTGAGGTGAGTGGTTGTGGGGCTGGTCGGCCTGTCCTCTGGACGGGCTCAGGCCCCGGCGACTCACCAGGGTGCTCGCCCAGACTAATGTCTCCCCTAAATCCTATCATCTTTCCGGCCCTGAAATGGTCTCGTCAGACCGAAAGGGCATAACCCAACAAAACAAAAAACAAGTGCCTGGGTCGTCTCTGTTACCAAAGTGCCGTCGTTCGGTCCAACCTGCCTCCCTCCCCCCCCCCCCCCGGCTCATGAGGTGTGTTATTTTTGGCCGCCTCTCGGCCGCCGCGCCGGTCTGGACAGGGGAGAGGGGGCTGTTTTGGTAGCGGCGGCTGGCCTTCCGTTACAGCCCAGCCCCCTTCCTTCCCCGCAGCTTCAGAGCCGCCCACAGACCACTAAGTGGAGCTGGGTGCCGAAGGGCGCACCCTTGTGAGTCAGATGCCGTTAGAGGAACAGCTTATATAATGGGAGCTGATGATTCCGTGAAGGAGGTATAAAAATAGCCGCATACGGAGATGAAGGTTGATCTATTTCTGAGAAACTGAGGTCCGCTATTTGTATAGGGTGCGGCAAAAGTTTTGATACCTTACCATTCATTCCCTCCCTCCCGTAAAATTGAAACAACAGTTTCATTTCAGCGGTCAATGTATTCTCCACGAAGCTGGACACAGAGTGAGAGACGTGCGGGCATGCTGGCCACCAGGTTCTTCAGAGTCTGTGGGCTGATGTTCGCCCACGTCCTCTTGAGCGCCTTCTCGAGCTGTCCAAGGTTGCTGGGAGGTTTTTTCTTGTCCAGCTCCTGTTGCATTATCCCCCAGAGCTCTTCAATTGGATTCAGGTCAGGGCTGTTCCCTGGCCACGTGTCCTTAGCCCAGAAGTTGGGGAGGTGCTCCCGGCACCACTTCTGCGCTCTGGCAGACCGATGAGCTGGAGCGTCATCCTGCATGAAAATGCTGTCCGACCTGCGCTCGACCATGCGGCGCGTGAGGACGGAGCCCGTCGTGGCCGTCCTGTTGATGGCAGGGAGGCAGACTTCCTCGAGGATGTGCTCCACGTAGTACTCGGCATTGACCGACGTCTTCTGCGGGATCACGTGCAGCTGGCTCAGTCCCTCGTAGGACATCATGCCCCACACCATCAGTTTCGGCGGGAATTTGACGCTGAACGCCTTCGGGACTTCAGCCGGGTTCTCAGCCCACACTCGCTCGTTCTGGCGGTTTGGGTGGTGGAAGAGTTGAAAGGGAGACTCGTCGCTGAAGAGTACCCGTTTCCACTCTTCCACAGTCCAGTTCTTGCGTTCCTTGCAAAACTGAAGCCTCTGTGATCGCTGTTTTTCCGTTAATTTTGGCCTTACGCGGATCTTGTAGGCCTTCAGTCCAAGGGTGTTCCTCCAGTACCGGCGGACAGTCCTCTCGGACACCGGATATTTCTTCCGAGTGAGCTGTTTGGACAGCTTCCTCGCCGAGTGGCCAGATTTTCCAGCCGCTTTCTTCATCACGATCTTGGCGACGGTCGAGATGCTGGAAGGGCGCCCTGACCGCGGTCTATCTGCGACGCTCCCTGCCTCCTTAAACTTCTTCCACCAGCGTTTGATGGTGAGGACTGGGACCCCAAAGTGTGAGGCAACGTCCCTCTGCGTCTTGCCGGCTTGGAGCATGCCAATGGCGCGGCTGCGAGCCTCCAAACTGTATTGTTCGACCTTCATGGTTCGGCCGTGGCTACTGCAGCGGCCACCGGGTGGATAATGACCTCGGCCGGCGACCCTCTGGGTCGAGGTCAGCTGTTCAGCTAATCCCCGCCTCGGGGAAGGATGCGGGTACGCAAGGGCGCGCTCAGAAATGTCATATTCGGGGGCATGTTGGAAATGCATTGAGTTATTACAAAAAGACGGAAGGTATCAATACTTTTGCCGCACCCTGTATTATACATATGTATCCCCAGAACGACTTAAGCCTCGTCTTCGTCCAGATATTAGTTCATTATCCATAAGCAAACTTGTGCCTGGTTGATTATCATGAAACTGGAAACAGGGCCGCTTTCAGTTGACATCAACCAATGAAGAATGAACTATGTATGATTGAACACTGAACTGAAGACTTAAGTGTTCACGTTTTGAAACTCAAAAGATTTTCCCGGCCTTAGTGCTGCGGAGATAGTAGGTACAGGATATTCAAAAATATTCCTTTGGATTAGGCCCTGCTCCACAACTTTAATTTGATACTTCTCATCAAGGCCATCTATAGAAGGTACAGTCACTCTCCCGCCGACCAATCAGAGACAGATCCTGAGTGACGTCACCCCTGATGCTCGATAGGGGTACTCCATTCCTTTATAACGTAAAAATGACTAACTTCATTTGAAGATTGTTGGTGACACTCTACATATATCGCTCAACCATTGATGTCATTGGAAAGTCCAACTAATTTTCTAGCGATAAAAAAGAGCAGCAATATGCTAAGAAATGGCCGGTTTTGAAGATATAGACGATTTAAAAACCCTCTGCAGTTGAAGGAAAGCAACGTAAAAACGCATCGAGCTTATATTTTTACTATGAATAAATCATTTTTCAGTAAGTTTTTAGATATGTTATCGATTTATTCAACAACTTTATTACAATATTTTTATTACTTGGAACTTTATTTCAAAATAATATTTTCAAAAATGGGAACTGTTGGCAAGTAGCTTTGAAGCGATTGTGGCGCGCCGCGCCATTATTGTCCTGAGGCCCCCATATGATGTCATCAAAAGTGGAGTGACATGGGCCTGCTTCTCATGTAAGTGCTGACATTCAGTCAAAGTGGCAATAATCCACATCATCTTCGACAGCTTCAAGCGCTGCAAGACAATTTAGGTAATGACGCCGTTGCCGGTTGCCGCCATTTCCTAAGTGTCGTCAATGACTTCGAGTCCCGGAGCAAATGCTTGCTGAAAGCAGTATTTCGCGGGTTAAAGGTACCGACAGGTGTGTATAAATTACAAGCAAGCTACGTGTCTCATGGTTATTGATCGTCTCTTCCCCCGCATCAAAGCCTTTTCTGAGCATTTACTAAGGATCTGGAATTTAAGAATGTTTTCTTTTCATGTAGATGCTTTTGAATAAATAAATAGAGATACATTAAATATAACTAGTCCATCCATTACCATACACCATACATTTGCAAGCCTGAATAACCGTAAATAGTCGCAACGGTCACGAAAAGGTCACGAAGCCAGTTATGGACATTGCGGCGAAAAGAAAACAGCAATGAAGCTGTGGATAGAATCAGTCGACATCAACAATAGGCCCCACATTGGCACTGTTCCATTGCCCCATATGTCCATTGAGTCAGATCATGCCTCCAGGGCAGAAATGAAGACATCTAACCACACCCTTTGAACAATGTCTCACACAAGCCTCACACCTTTCAGCGAGGGCGCGTGCAGCGTAGCAAGGTGTTGGCGGAAAGGACACGGAAGAGCTCCACTTTGACAGCGCCGACAGCCGTGTCTCGGCGAATCAAATCCGCGGCGAGTTGACAGATCAAAGCACGCCGACAGCGGCTGGCGTGTCGTCAAATTAGTGGAGTCTATGCTCCGGTTTCCTAACGATCTTCAGACTTTGACGAGGTGCGACAGAACTGCTGCGATAATTATTTCACACGAAGAACACGAGGCAAGTCAACAGACAACACGCATCGCACGGCGATGCGACGTAAAGTATATTGAATAAACTCTCACTTTAAAAGGCCCTACCGACCCCTAAATCGACGCTATTGACAGCATATCCATACGAGTATATCTCATTCTTGTCGAGTCATGACCGATTTTCGACGACCGACAGCGACTCTGTCCGGAGTCGGAGTCCGTCGGCGGCAGTTCGGACTGCCTGTCGGGGGTGTGACCAGAGGTGGTGGCCGTCAGGTGGCGCCACTGTACTCGGCCGACGGCGGAGATCGGCAGTCGAACGTCGCCCTCGCGTCGAGAAGGTCGCCTGACAGCTTCAATAGGCGTGCAACAGTTGTGAGCTGAGAGCGTTCAGTGGGGAACGGTGTTGTGACTGCGAGTTGGGTCAGTTCGTGAACGGGACGAGACATCGCACTCTCAAGGACGCGACCTCGAGTGGGCCGCATTGTTACTGGGGACGGCAAATCCGGTGACGACCGGTACGGGCCAGTACGGTGTCGTACTGAGATCTGACATCTGGTGACACGGTGACCGTCCGGTGACCGTCTCGTCCGGTGACTGTCCCACCTGGTGACGTCTGGTGATCGTCCCCGGTGACCGTTCATCCGGTGACCGCCACCCCTCGGTGACCAGGATCGGGTCACCATGGACACAGTGCCGTCACTGACGTTCACACCGGCAGGGGATGAGGAGCGGACACCCTCACCGACCGGCCACCAGAGGCGGTCGTCGCACGAGCGACGCGGCTCGCAGAACCTGCTTCAGTCGGCCGGCATCGGCATCGAGAAGCGACGCCGCTCCAGCACCAGCACCTACAGGATCGAGAACAACCAGGTGGGTGCCGCTAAAACTAGCACTTCGTCTTTCCTAATTCCTGAAGAATTGAAATTTCATGAATTGAAAATTCCGTACATTTGCCGTCCTGGAACACGCAGAATTGACATAATAATCACATATGTTACCGACATCTAGCGAGGGTTAGGCGTCAAAACATAATGTCGAGACGTTCCAGGCATTCCTACCTGTCCGATGAGAAACGCATGCCACTTACCGGGCGCAGTACAAGACCATGAACACATACCCAATGAACACTGCATATCTACGCCTCACCTCATGCATTCAAGCAGATTTGAAGAAAAAAAAATCACTGGCCATCAATCGCGAATGTCAACATCTAAGGACCCTTATCAGCTGCCAGCTAGCACGAAACATGCTACACGAAAGCAGTTCTTCCAGCGTTCTACTCATGTTCCTTGTAAGCTTCATTTCCTTAAAACCCTTTAATTTGAAGACAATCGCGGTAATCGACCACTTTCGTCACAAAATCCTCGCATTACAATAAACAGTCGTGTTGCCGAGTCATTACTCTGTCACGAGCATGTGGCGCTAACAGATTTATCTTTCCACGTTAGACTAATGGATAAGTGCACGCACACACAAAATAGATGACGAGGCAGAACAAACGTCTGCCTGTCTTGTCAGTTGTCTGTACGGAAATAGTAGATTTGATACAATAAGATAACAACCAGATTTACTCATAGCCAAGAATAATATTTCTATACCAATACTTATTGCAGCATTCGGAAGCAATTTTTTGTAACAAAATATTGATATAAAATCAAGTATTCTTCTAAAAGGAGATCTAAAACAAAGCAAGCAAAGAAATACATATCTATCTGCCAAAAAAAAAGTTTTCTTAATAGGTACAATTGTGCCCTTCACTCGAGCAAAGTATAATTTAAAATTCATTCTTAAGCATCATAACAGATATGCGTATTTTCTTGCCTGCACGGCCCGTACAATTCTGTCACCTTTGCCGGGAACGACATCCAAGAGAAAGCAAGGAAGCCAGTGAGTGGGCGTTTCGCAGCCCTGAACGGTAGACTGTACCGCATGACACCGCTGCACTGCGGCACAGTCTGGCCCAATGCCAAAAGGATTGTGCAGGTGTAAAATCACAAGCGCAGGAGGCCCGGAAATAAAAATCTTAGTCCATACATATAATCTTTAAATGCAGCTGTCGTCTGGCAATACCAAATATCATATATAAGTACATATGTTCATGCAGTTACAGTTGAACTGACAGTGTATAGTTTGAAATTAACTTGAAATACAGGCAGAAGCAATACGGAAACGAAATGATTGGTGAAACTGGACCCCTGCGACCTTTCACACCCCGTGGCAGGGCCCCTGTTTTTAATTGTAGGTGTAAAGGTAATACAGTACTTCATCACGGTTTGCTTCGAGTGTGCCTATTTTCCGACAATATTCACTAAATATTACTATTTCGTTATCGTTTTCGATGCATCGATGCATTGATTGTTTCATTATTTTCTTTCAATAGTAACAATATGTGAAGGTTCGTCGAGTTCCGTGTACCTATAAAGCTCCTGAACCAGCTGTCATATTCTGGTCCGATGTGAGCTCATCTGGCTGAACTTTGATCACATCAGGGCAAGTTCTGAGACTCGGTGTCAAGCTGATTTCAACAATCAGCATCACGGGCGAGATTCTAGCAAATCACATGCCCTAAACGGAACATTCAATTACCGCTCTAAGCTACTCAAAGTGACAAACCGATTGCCTGTGCCTCATATATTCAACAAGGTTCTCTACGAAACAATTTAAAGCTCCTGCAAAATCAATACCCGCTGTTTGCCCAGGTGGTATGTTTCCAAGACCCCACACCAAACCACACATAGAGCCGTGCCAAGAGCTGCGCCCCTGCTGCTTTCTCTCCATCCTTGGCATTGTTTCCCGTGTAATGTATCCTACCAGTGCCAGCGACAGGCTATAATCGGTCCCTAACCGTCTCGTTGATAAATCGAGCCCCGGCTGTCGTCCGTCGAGTGTCACCCAGTCGGAGCTCTACCCTGTCAAGTGGGAGCCGACCGTCCATTTGCCACTCGCGCTGCTCGTTCCAGGACCAATTATCGGACCATCTTGTGGCGGCTTGACACGCTTCGCTGACGGAGAGGGGAGGCGCGCGACCCGGCAACAGCGACGTGCCCCGCAGCGCTCGCTGCCGCCGGCTCGATGAAATTACTTTTTTGTTGTTTGGCAGCCATGCTGAGAGGCATTCGGTGCGTCTTATTGGTTCTTTCATTACAATGTTTTCAACAATGGCCAAATTTCATTCATTACATCGAACTCTTACAATGCGTTAGATACACAGCAAAACATATTCCTTTTTATGTGAGCAAGAGAAGGTTTTGTCTTGCCAAGTGTAAGACACACACGATATAGAACTCATTACAAAACGGACGCTTTTGTGAAGCCCGAACAAACACAGGTAATCAACTCCAAGGCTCCAAGCGCTTTAGATGCTTTTTTGTTCGAGAAGTGCCGTTAAACAGTGAAGGCCTCCGGAGCAGTCCAGAATTCAGACCCACACACCATTTTGAAGTTGAGCTATCATTTCTCATCTATCCCACATCATTCCTCCGTTGTTAAGAGTCTGGATTTGCAATATATTGCACTACAAAAGCTGGTTGGCAATTTTATATCAAATCAGTTTTATCACGAGAACTCCTGAGAAGAATAAGCGGTTCCAATCCACCACGACTTTGATCTTACAGCACACACACGCACACCTCTATTCAGGCCCTAATCTACTCACATCTATTGACCGTTCTCCTCCCATTCTCACTGAATCAGACTGTTCCGCTAAAAAATATGTTATCAAGTCAAAATCAAATAAAAAAAGTATGCTATGCACACTGTGTCGTCAACGTGGACATGATACTTCTGGTCAGCTGTCTACCCATGACTAAGCTGATAACACGTGTGTGGGGTACGGAAGTTGGGTTGGCCGCCCCTTGCCCCGTGTCTCATGCCCTTTGCTAATGAGATCATACCTGGCACACTCGTCGGTCATGGTCATATGTGGCTGCTTATAGGCAGAGCGAGAGAGAGAGAGAGAGAGGGATGGAGGGAAAGGGGTAGGGAGGGAGGGAGAGGGAGATGGAGAGGGAGAGGGAGAGGGAGAGGGAAAGGGAGAGGGAGATGAGAGAGAGAGGGAGAGGGAGAGGGAGAGAGAGAGAGAGAGAGAGAGAGAGAGAGAGAGAGAGAGAGAGAGAGAGAGAGAGAGAGAGATAGAGAGAGAGAGAGAGAGAGAGAGAGAGAGGGAGAGATAGAGAATGAGTGAGTAGGCCAGAAGGTCTCATGAGATAAAAACGAATAAAACCAAAGGGCTGGAAGAATAAAGGAACAGAGTCAGAGTATCGCTTATTGCTCATCATGGTAGTCGTGAAAAATGCAGTAGAACGCTGATGCCTTACGGTCACAGTACTTACCTTTTGGTGTATTTCGTCGCCCCGTGTACCTATGCCTATGTCGATTCTGTTACAACAGCAACACATGACGAGACCAAGCCCGGCGGCCTGCCAACCGGCCTGTCAGACAGCGTAGTGAATAGTGATAGTTAACTGGTCGGGAAAATAACCCGTCATCGGCGCGCTTAAAGATATTGATGAGCATTCATCAGCAGTAGGCACCCATATACGCGTAGCCAGGAAGTGGATGTGCTTACATACGCGTGGCTACAACTGGGAAAAAATTACAATGGCATCAATGATTGAAGAGTGCTCGCTTATTTCAGCAGCTAAATACAATTACCGTTATTCTTCATTGAATATTGCCAACAGTTTTTGCATTCCATGTAGCGACCCACGGCGCCTTGTTGTGAGCTCGGCACATGAATATACCATGCAGAACGCCCACACAGTCCCAATGTCTAGACGCCTTCCGCCGGCCAAGCCATGGGTCCCCGTGCGCCCGTCAGTGACCTATGCATAATCCAATTGCTGGTGATGTGGCTTCCCCTGACCAACACTGGTCAGTGGGCCGTCACGAGTCGGTCACAGCGGTCCTTTCAACCCTTCTGATGAGTTATTGGTAACGGTTTATGGTGTCGTGATCAGTGATGCTATCTTGGTAGAAAATGCCACTGCGCGTAATACTGTACATACACGACCTCAGGCTCGGAGCCTTATAAAATTGGCTCAACTATTGATCAGTGATATGAAGTATGAACATACAAGTACAACAACGCTTTTTGATAAGATAAGTCATAATAGATATTGTTCAAGGCCACAATGCGATTGCGACAGGATAACAATATTTTTCTTATAGTACGCTATAAAAAAATGACAAAAAAATATCACACAAAATCATCAAATCGCAGTCGCTCCGTTACGCATCACACTCAGCCGTTCTCCCATCTGTCTAACGCCTCGTTTTCACCGCAGGTGCTGTACGAAAATGACGACGGGCAGACGGAACGGATGGAGATCGTCAAAATTCACGAGAAGCACGGCTGCTTCCGCAAGTCGATCCCCTACATGCCGATGCCGGTGGCGCTGCTGCTCTGTGTGCTGAACGTCGTCACGCCGAGCATAGGTCAGTGACGGTCTGGTGGTGGTATGGGTCCATGGGTGGTCATGGCCAGGCTCCCCTTGTGGTGAGTTCAATGGCGTCGGCCGTCGAACTAAGAATGATTCGGAGTGATAAAGGTCATCTTTATGAACAGTTCAGTCTTCGTCCCTGAGGCACATCAAAACCACTATGAAAGAGGTCACTGCCTATCAATGACCTGTGCCGCCACAGGATTGGCAAGTGTCCTCTGTGACCTTAACCCAGACAGTTCAGCACCCCCCCCCCCCCCCCCCAGAGGCGCCTGCCACCCAAAGGGAGGTCATTGCCCTCTCTTTGGCTTCTTTCGCTGCTGCACACTATATTGATTAAAAAAGCATATAGTAGTAGTAGTGTAGTATGTAAAATAGTGTATTGTGTAATAACCTTATATTTGTATTTGTGCTATTACCTGCACCTTTGGCGCACTTTTGCGTGGTAGCAAGTGGCACTGCACAGTGCACAGCCAATATCAAACAAATGATCTTTAAGTACTACCTGTATAGCCGCTACATGAAGCCCGCATCAGCATGGCAACGTGACCGGAGTCGTAGGGAATTTCGACAAATAATGGTCCTCGGATTCACTTCAACGCTAATGGACCTCCCTAATGCAACGGTCGACCAAATTTAGTTGGTTCATCAACCTAGATTAAATCGCGATATGATTTTTAGCTCTTCGAAAATGAGTAGGATGACAGAACCACCAAACGATTAAGACAATGAGTCTTCAATATACCACCAGCCTTTAGAGCCGTCTAGATTACATTAATGTCATTTGGTTGCAGTAGATAATTTGACGAAGCCTTTGATTGGCTTGGATTTAGATATTCAATTAGCTTAAGTATTTTCCAAATATGGGACTAACTAAAATGACTTCTGAGTAAAACACATACAATAATGAAAAAAGGGAGGGAGGAAAATGTTCAACTTGCTGTTCCATTGGCGTACTTCATTGGTTTGCATTATATTTGTTTACTTTGTTCACAGGTAGCGACTATTTTTTTTTTCTCAGCCATCCAAACTTTTTGTCTGTAAGCGAGCTATGACAGACATTTTTGTCCGCGCCAGACGACGTTTGTGTATCAGACAGCCACCGGACAGACGTTTGTCCGTCATTTGACAGTCATTTGAATAGACAGCGGCCGATTGGGTTAGGCAGCCGTGCGGTATGTAGTTGCCGCCTGCCAGCAGGCCGGCTAGGGACTCGATGGCTCACGCAGCCATGCACCGAGGCCACGGCCCGGGCCAACTGACAACGAACACAAGTGGTCAGATTGGCCGCCCCTTTTTGCTGGCTCAACTGGCCCCCGACGCGCACACACGTGTGATATTTCTTTTCAGTGGCACCGGTACCAGGCTACATAATGAGCCTCTACTTTTGGGTTGCACGTGTCGCGCAACATGCTAGTTACGCTGTTTTGTGGCGGGTTACATGTAAACAGATGTGCTGATAGAGGTCACCGTCACATTTGAATTAGTCCGGACGTGTCTCATCCGGGGCATTCGCTGCTGCTCGTAAACACATTGGAAGAACGACGCAACAGCTGTAGCACGGCACAATGCACATACACAAAGATGCTCAAATTGACACTGATGCGCGCACACAGCGGTGTGACTAGATTTCATTGACAAGCTGGGCAAAAAGTTATCTTGCAAATAAACGCGCAAACGCCCGGCTTGGACGGCTATTCAACGCCGAATGAAACTGTGACGAGTCGGCTATCTGGCGACAGCTTATACAAATGTTGTTGAAAAGAGCCTTAGCTCAGCATAGTGAGCATCGCAAGATTTTACAAAGGCCTCGCAATTTCCGAGCCTTGTATAGACAGAGTGCCTTCGAGTCTTTTACGTGCACGCTGGATCCATTTGCATCCTAATTGATTCTATGGCGTTAGGAAGTATACGAGGGCGTCGTGTCATATTGTTCGATCCGCTGACAGACGTGACAGTCAGACGCCAACAGGTGATTTGAATGGCAGCCAGACCTGCCGACATCAAATTAATTACTTCGCTCAGATGTAAAACAGGCGGCTAAAAGCTGCACTGAATGAGAACCAGAGGAAATGGTTATTCACAAAACGATAAGTCGCTATAGGTGGAGGCTTCTATTTCGCGTCTAGCTAGACGCGTTTAAGTCTTAAACGCGTCTAGCTGGACGGGGGCTGCGTCTATCTGGCTACAGCTAACTTTAGACTCGTCTAGCTTGGAAGTCTCCGTCCAACAGTTAGACGCCAAGTTAGACGCCAACTTGGACGTCTGCTCAGTTAGACGCCAATTGGACGCCAGTGGAAGTCTCTACCCCATGTTATTCCCAAATTATTCCACATATATTCCATATATTCCATATATTATTCCATTATTCCTTATTATTCCACACCCATATTATTCCACCATACACACATAAATTCAATAAATGTGACGGCAGCAGAACTTAGCAACAGTTAAATGTAAGCCAGTGAACATTTTAATTAATAAGTTGGACGGCCCTAAATTTTGAAATGAACGCCAATTAACGTCGAGTCGCATTTACGAAAGTGGCTAACTGAGCAGGTCGAAAAGTAAATGTTGATAATTTTACTATAGAATGCATGACATCCCTCATCTAACCACCCTCTGACCTCACTGTGCCTCCAGGGACGTTCCTCTCGGGTCTGATGGTGTTCTGCTGGGGTCCCAGCGAGTACCCCACGCGCCGTGAGACGCTCTGCTGGTCCCTGCTCACCGGCCTGCTGCAGCTCATCACGCTGCCTATCGTGGTCGGCTGGATCTGGAGCATCAAGTGGGGCGTCGCTTTCGTGCAGGAGTCCAGTGAGTTTTTGAAGGGAGCCGGGGGTCAAGCGGTCTGACTTTGTCGTGATTGATTGGACATTGAATAAAAAGCAAGAGGTGGATGTGATGAAATGATGGTTAAGTCCATAAAGAAAGCAACTTTCTTATTCTTTTAAATATATATATATATTTTTTAAAAAAAAATAGTCCAAATGAATGAGGTGGTGGCTGCAGACAAGGGTGCACCGCTAAGTACAGTCACCAGCACTTGCTACTAATCACCTCGTTTTTGCTCAGTAGTTTGAAGACCAATCAATTCTCAGTCGAGCAAGATACGTCAAACGATCGGTTTGGTCCTCCGATTTTCGAATATCTAACTTGTTTTTGTATGTTCGAAGCATTTTGGGATGAGGAGCCAAAAAACGTCTTTTCTGCCCTAAAGTTGCCCCAAGAAGTCGTAGAACCTAGCCCCGCCTCTGATCCACAGACCACTAGTGCCATCTCTTGTCAGCCGAACAAACCGCAGAAGTAAATAATGTCACGTGACCTTTGCACACGCTACAATTACTACGCAGTTGTAGTGGGGGAAGCGGGGCGGAGGCGTGGAGAGGGACGCGATCGGTCGGCTGGGGTCAGGTCGCCGAGGTCAGAGGTCATCCGCCGGAGGGTGTTTGGGCGGTTGGGCCGTGTGGGCTGGGGCCTGCGGAGTGGGGAGCGCCTGGACCTGTCTGGAAACAAGTTCTACAGCGCTGTGGCAGTCGAGAATATTGTGAGAAAAGAGAGAGAGAGAGAGAAAGAGAGGGAGAGGGAGAGAGAGGGAGAGAGGGAGAGGGAGAGGGAGAGAGGGAGAGCGAGAGAGGGAGGGAGAGCGAGAGAGGGAGGGAGAGAGGGAGAGAGAGGGAGAGAGAAGGAGAAAGGGAGAGAGATAGAGGGAAGAGAGATAGAGGGGAGAGAGAGAGAGAGTTGAGAGAGAGAGAGAGAAGAGAGAGAGAGGAGAGAGAGAGAGAGAGAGAGAGAGAGAGAGAGAGAGAGAGAGAGAGAGAGAGAGAGAGAGAGAGAGAGAGAGAGAGAGAGAGAGAGAGAGAGAGAGAGAGAGAGAGAGAGAGAGAGAGAGAGAGAGAGAGAGAGAAGAAAGACTGGAGGGAAGGGATAAGGACGGGAGGAGAGAAAACAGAGACAGAAAAGGAAAACCAGGGAGGGTAAAATGAGAGAGAGGGTAATTGGTAAATCAGTGAGGGGGAGCGAGAGAGAAAATATTTAAATGTGTCAGCTTGTTTCGTATGTAAAATGTAAATTTGCTTTCCATCATTTCAGCTTCGGATTGAAAATTAAATCTTAGCATCCTTATGATAAACAAACGCTGACGGGATGGTGACTTTTTATGGTCGTCGTTGGCAGCTCGGCACTAATGGGGATGATGTTGAGGGTTTCGCAAATATTTCATAAAAGAGATGCTATTTTTTGCATCACCTATTAAACATTCTTTTTACGTTTGCTATGAAAATGTTAGGCCCAGTTCCTTCAAGATCAGCTCCACGACTCCACAGCTTACAACAGGAGCTAGCTAACATAACAATTCACCCGAGCCGTGTTGATGGCATGAACTTTCCGTCGAGTGCTGAGGGGGGGGGGGTGTTTCACGCCCCTCCGTCTAACTCAGCTCCTGGGCCACGTTGCGACACGCGGTAAGCGGCAATCGAAAGAGCGTCAAAAATAAGAAGGAAAACACTCTGTCATTTTAAGTTCAGGGCAAAGGTCAGGTCACCAGAGTTCATCAAAGGTCAAATTTTGTCGATTTCAACGATTTTAAACACCCGACGACTAACTCTGGAACCAATAGAGCTACAGCGCCGTGGAAAAGCGCATTCGATAGCTCTTTTAACGCTCTTTCGCCAACATATCATCAAATTTGACCTCAGATAAACGGTTTAGCCCCCAGAGGGCACCGCTCTGATTGACTTCAAATTTGACCTCAGATCAACGGTTTAGCCCCCGTGCTTTCACCGCTCTAGCACATCTCTGTCAAATCAAAAGTTATAGTAAAAAAAACTGCTGAAGACCTTTCATGACCTGAGATGACCTCAGGGGCACACAAAGGGGGCACAGGTGCAATTTCCCGATTCAGAGTGTCATGTTTACATATGAACCGATGTTTGAGAGGGTGTAGAACGACATTCGGCCAAAAGAGGCTCATTTCAATTTTCTCCCATTGATTTATATGGAGCAGTCGTAAAATTGAACTGACCTTAGGTCACAACTCACAGATATAGAAAAAAATCCGAGATGTCCATTTTATACATACTGTTACTCTAAGCAAGTACTGAAAGTTTAAAAGTGATCGCTCAGTCGGTGTAGCCACAGCGAGCTTTCTAACTTTTTCTGAGGTAAGGTCACTTAACGTTACCTGGTGACCTGACCTTGAATGACCGGGATCTGAAATTTTCATAGCATGTGCGAAGAAGATGTCGGAGCGGGTGTATCTAAAACAGCGGCGCTACGCGTCGCCGTTTTTTAGATATTCGCGAAAAACCTAGGGGGGGGGGGCGTAAAAACTCCCCCCAGGACGGCGCGGATCAAACGGCCCCTGAGACCTCGGGATGGTGCCCCTGAGACCTCGGAATGGTGCCCCTGAGACCTTGGGATGGTGCCCCTGAGACTTCGAGATGGTGCCCTCTCAGACCCGGGGAGAGTGCTCCTTCAGACCTCGGATTTCGGAAAAGTGCCGCTGGAAACTTGGAATGGTGCCCTCGGAGACTTCGAGATGGTGCCCCCAGACCTCGCGATGGTGCCGCCGGAGACCTTGGGATGGTGCCCCGGACCCTCAAGATGGTGCCCTCACCGACCTTGGGATGGTGCTCGCGGAGAACTCGGGATAGTGCCAGCTGAGAACTCGAGATGGTGCCCCGCGGACCTCGGGATGGAAATAAATGGACAATATTAAACTAAAAACTAAAAGACTAAACTTAGCTAAAAAAAACGAGGCGAGGGACAGAAATGGGCCTCCGGGAGACCCCGAAAACGGTACCCTATTCCGATAGACCTGGATGGTGCCCCCTTAGGAGACCTCTGGGTTAAAGCTCCCGTCGGTGGCCTCCGTGATGAATTAAAAAAAAAAACTCCGTGATGGGCCCCGGGAGACCCAAGGGGGGGGAGAATGGCCCCCATGCCCCCCCCCCTCTGGATCCGCCACTGAAATGATCTGACCCAAGACCTTACCTAAAAACGACCAAAAGCCTTCCTTCATTGTCCGAAAACCGCTGACAGTTGATAGCTCAATGACACTAGAGCCGTGCATAAGGAGGCGTGAAAACACTCTCCTCATCTCGATCTATTACGAGAGGACCATGTCAGGGCGTGAGAAAGGTGTTCTCAAAATAGATGACACTGTATGAATGAGTAAATAATTCGCGCCCCGTTGTGTTATTGGCGGACCCTACCACCTGATGGGGTGGTGCAGCCGTTTCGTCCTCCACCTGAGATCTCGGAAAGTTACCGACCGATTTTGAAAATTCGAAGAACGTTCGATAGCCCCACCAGGGAACTACCTTGTTACCAGGTTTCGTTGACCTAGGTGCAACCCATGATGTCACAGGTCAGGTCAAATGTTGCATTTTTCACCCATTTAGTCTAAGGAATGCGTTACAGTCAGTTAACACATCAAATAAAAGGCATGTTATCGAAAAAATCGATGGAGCGTGGTTGCCCAATACATATGTTGCCTAAAGAGGTCACTGATGCCAGGTCAGGTCACAGAGGTCAGGTCACTAAGGGTCACAATATGAACCCAACTATGCTAATTGCTAGGGTCACGTGATACATGTTTTATGGTCAATTTTACATTTAAAATTCAATGGTGTGGGCTAGACGGCCATTGGGGCCGGTTAAGATTGCGTTCTGGTGGAGGTCAGGTCAAGGTTAGGTCAAAAAAGGTTAAATTTCAGAGTTCATATTTTGCATAAAAGGGGTATCTATTCGATGCAGCTCATCACGGGAAATCCAATGGTGGTCTTTGGCTTGCTCTGTGTGTTCTGTGACGGCTAAAAATTGAGGTTGAAAATTTTACGTAATACATTTTGAGAAGTGTTTTTTTTTTGCCATAACTTTGCTAAAAATGGAGCTATCGAGTTTAAGTTTGGCATATCTAGAGCAGATAGTTCTATAATGTAGGGTGATCCATAGCCGTGTGACCGAAAATAAATGAAAACTACAGGACATGCATTCGTGTTACATGCCATTGCCAAGTACCATATTAAACAGCCAAATCTGAAGTTTTGATCCATGTATAGCATCAGTCACATACACTTTTCCTTTGACTCTCACACTTCTTTTAGACTGACCACCTCGACGACGGATGCACTCCAGCACCAGAGCCTAAAGTTGGCGATGGCGCGGACGCACCACATTCCTAAGGAAATGGAACCAAAGCAGCTGCCAATGTCATCCTTCAGCCCCAGAATATCCTGGGGACTCTCCTCATACATAGACCTCGGACTTTGCATAGCCCCAGAGGAAAAATTCCACGACGTTGAGCTCCGGCGAGTGTGGCGCCCACCTGACCTCAGCGCTCTTTGAAATCAACTTTCCAGGGTTTGCTTACCATTTTTTGTGCCGTGTTTATCATTGAACCGTGCCCTCTGCTTTGAATTGATTAACGATTATATGAATTGTTATCTTCTTACAACAAACAACAACAAAACACATTTATTAGACATAAAATGGAAATAAGCAAATAGTCCAGGTGGCTATTCTTTGGAGTTTCCCTTGGGTGAAAGCCCTCAGACGTGCAGAAACATCTTTGTGTTTGACTCTCACACTTCTTTTAGACAAGATACTCAAAATGATCACCTCGACGACGGATGCACTCAAGCACCAGAGCCTAACCCTCGCCGGACCTATTGGTTTTCTACATACGCGCCGGCCGAGGGGGGGGGGGGCGGGGACGACCCCCCCTCGCCGTTTCGCCCCTGGTGGAGCTAGCGCGTCGCGGAAAAAACGAGCGTGTGCGCCGTTACGAGACGCAGAGATTGGTACCCGATTTTAAGGTCCTAGGTCAACCGGTGACCTCTGAGGTCAGGTCAAGTGCCCCAGGGTACGGTTCAGTTTTTGGTGAATAACTTCGCAAAAAACGGCCGCAGAGCCGCGATTTTGGCAGCATCGTGTTCGCCTCGCTCAGGCGCGTCGAATGATATACTTTTTGTTCGGGTCAGGTCAACTTAGGGTGTTGACCTCAGGTCAAGGTCAGGTCAGCACCCCCAGGTCACGAAGTTGGTCGAAAGAGGTCATGTCGCATATCATTCGATTTGGCAGGTCTTCCTGAGTCCATTGGTGGCTTTCTCGACTCGCTAGCTCAATTTGGTCGGGAGTTATTGACGAAAAACTAATATGACCTTGATGACGTCATAAATGACGTCACGGAAGGTCAACATTGCAAAAGTGACGCATCTTACCTTGCAAGGAGTGCATCAAATCACGATTCTGTGTGCTTGAGATAGTTGGAGATCGTTCCCGGCGCCAGAATAGCAGTTTTCATTTTTCCCCATTGACTTATAATGGTGAGGTCACGAAAATGACCTGACCTCATATGACCTTTAGGAAAAATCCGAGATATACAAGTTGTGAGACTCATAATGGATACTAGATCCTGCAAGTTTCATTTCCCTGTGACATCTCCTCTGGCAGTGAGGGCGTTGCGAAGTTGCGACATCTGAAGACCGTGCAGAGGTTCACTTATGACGTCATAGGTCAGTGACCTGACCTGATCCAAAAATGCGGTTGGTGTCAAAAGATGCGGCTTGGATCAAAGGTCAGGTATGCCAAGTTTCAGCTCTCTATCGCCAGCGTGTTTGGAGCTATCGCGAAAAAACCCTATGGGGGGGGGGGCGGGTGCCCTCGGCCGGCGAGGGCTAAAGTTGGCGATGGCGCGGACGCACCACATTCCTAAGGAAATGGAACCAAAGCAGCTTCCAATGGCATTTTTTGTGTTTGCTTGACAGACTGCGTTAACCTATACAAATTACACATTTTTACTTTTTGCTGCGCTGTGGACATCTTGAGCGATACACACTGACCAGAACAAGATAGAACAAAACTTCATAAAATTTTCTACTAGCACGTGAAATTTCACGCGGAAATATGCAATCCTCTTCTCAAGAGAGATCAACTAAATAGGTCACATGGCTATGAATCATCCTGTATATTCCAGCTTTAATTTTGAATGTTGTTGGTATTTTCGGGGTGTTATACTTCTATAGTTTTGATGGTCGAACTAAATTTTTGTTTAGAAATCAGAGTTAGCAGTTTTGTGGTGCTGTTTATTTTACATCTTTTTTATCTTGAATATTTTTTGTTATCTTCAAAACTGTAAGCGTGACAGCTCTTCCCGCTAAACCTTTTATTGGGTCGAAAATGACAGAACATGACGTCACTCTGACGTCATTTGTGACTGACCTCTTATAAGAGCTCTGGAAAAATTTGGTCACAAGGTGTAAAAATGATGCCCGGAGAGGTCTTGAAAGTTTGGTGGCGACCTACGCTATACTTTAGGAGATATCGACTGAAAAGGAGAGGGGGCTGTTTCGCGCCCCCTCCCCCCAACGGGGCTCGAGGCTTTCAGTTGTTGCTCTCACATAACTCTTGGTTATATTACAACGTAGTGGAATTGCAAGTGGCAATATAAGCTTCCTGCCAGCGCCGGACCCGAGTTTAAACATGCAGGCTGAATTTTAACATTTGACTTTAAAATTTTTACCGTTGAGCTTTTTAGAAGTTGTATGAACTGTTCAGCTCCTTTTTTGGTCCATCACAGCGGGCTTGTGTGTCATTTGTCAATCAAAATCGAATTAAAAACTTTTTATTGGGTCTGGTTATCTCGCCAAATTCTTAACTGAATCGTTTAGTAGCTTTTGATTGGGCACTGCCCACGTTGTCTGTCAAACTTTTTGTGTCAACGAGAAGAGGCTGCTGACATCGTTTGTCGCGGTTAGATAATACCAATCCACGTCCCAGTGTGGCTGCTCGATCGCACTTTCCCTGGCCCACCTCTCCCACCAGGCTAGGTTTTGCCCGGCACAGCCCGCACAGCCGTCGCCTCAGTGCCTCGGGCGGTGACCCGTTCAAAGGGGCTCACAATTCGTATGGTGCCGTGGCTCTCAAACCAACACAGAACGGTGAAACACACAGGCTAACCTTCCATATCCCTCGCCCGCACATGGGGGGGGTGGTTGCCACCCCCCCCCCCAGGTAGTCTTTCTGCTCTGCACTCAACATTTTTAGAGCTAGAAGGCTGATTTTTCGTATAGCTGCTCCTCTATCCTTTCTTGATGTCCACTGAAAATTTCAAGTTTCTGTGATTTTTGGTTTGGGAGATATGACCTTGTTTTTCAGGTCATGTCATGACCCAAATGGCCAATTCTCAACATCTTGCGTTTGCCATGGGTCTTATGAGCTTTTGACACCCTGATTTCGGCTTTTTTTTGCCAGTCTTACCTCCCACCTATCATGGAACATGTTGTTCGACGATGTACAGGGGTCAAGGTCAGGGTCAAGGTCAACCTAGGTCATCTAAGATAATTGCGTTTTAGGCAAGCTGAATTTACTTTTTTTGAAGTTTTTTGACTGCATTGTTGGTAAAAGCTTCTCAGATCATGATTTCATGTAATATGGACCCAAAAACAATCGGTGCACACATCAGTATACACACAGACACACACAGACATACAAACACATATAATTGACCTTGACCTAACTTGACCTGAAATGACCTCAGCAGCAAAATTCTGGTCGGGTAGTGTGACAAAGAGGTTCTAGCTGGCTTGGCACCAGAAAACAGCATCGTCATCGGTATTTGCTAAGCAGCACACTTGATATCCAACGGTGACCCAAAACAGCAACATTTTTTAGTTTGACCTGACCTGGATGGTCAATGACTGACCTGAGAAGGTAAAACTGGGTATCATTGGATTTGTCTCTTCCCAAAGAATCTTTTTGGTCTTTACTGCTAAGCTCTATCTCCAACAGGAACGAAATGGCGCGGGGGGGGGTGGCAACCACCCCCCCCCCCCCATGTGCGTTCTAGGATGGGAAAATGGCATGTGCGGGCGAGGGATATAAGGCGAACGGCTGATTCTGGCGCCGGGGCTTCATTCATGCTAAGGCGCCCAATCACAGCACCGCATTTCAGTTAGTGTCGGGCGAAAAAGCTGCTATGCTCCGCCCCTCCATCACGTGACCCTGCCCTCACGTGGCCTCAGTCACGTGGTGTTTCCACTTCTTGGCGCATGGCGGCGCTAGTCTCGCAAGGGCGGTGGTAGCTTGCTCCCCCGCCGTCCGGGGGTGATGGGTAGCAAGTGCTGGTGACTGTACGTACAGTCACCAGCACTTGCTACCCATCACCCCCGGACGGCGGGGGAGCAAGCTACCACCGCCCTTGCGAGACTAGCGCCGCCATGCGCCAAGAAGTGGAAACACCACGTGACTGAGGCCACGTGAGGGCAGGGTCACGTGATGGAGGGGCGGAGCATAGTAGCTTTTGCGCCCGACACTAACTGAAATGCGGCGCTGTGATTGGGCGCTTTAGCATGAATGAAGCCCCGGCGCCAGAATCAGCCGTTCGCCTTACATGGAAGGTAAGCCTGTGCGTTTCACTGTTCTGTGTTGGTTTGAGAGCCACGGCACCATACGAATTGTGAGCCCCTTTGACCGGGTCACCGCCCGAGGCACTGAGGCGACGGCTGTGCCGGGCAAAGCCTAGCCTGGTGGGAGAAGTGGGCCAGGGAAAGTGCGATCGAGCAGCCACACTGAGACGTGGTATTATCTAACCACGACAAACGATGTCAGCAGCCTCTTCTCGTTGACACGAAAAGTTTGACAGACAACGTGGGCATTGCCCAATCAAAAGCTACTAAACGATTCAGTTAAGAAGTTGGCGAGATAACCAGACCCAATAAAAAGTTTTTAATTCGATTTTGATTGACAAATGACATACAAGCCCGCTGTGATGGACCAAAAAAGGAGCTGAACAGTTCATACAACTTGAAACTTCTAAAAACCTCAACGGTAAAAATTTAAAAGTCAAATGTTAACATTCAGCCTGCATGTTTAAACTCGGGTCCGGCGCTGGCAGGAAGCTTATATTGCCAAGCTTGCAATTCCACTACGTTGTAATGTAACCAAGAGTTATGTGAGAGCAACAACTGAAAGCCTCGAGCCCCGTTGGGGGGGGGGGGGGGCGCGAAAGAGCCCCATCTCCTTTTCAGTCGATATCTCCTAAATTATAGCGTAGGTCGCCACCAAACTTTCAAGACCCCTCCGGGCATCATTTTACACTTTGTGACCAAATTTTTCCAGAGCTCTTATGAAAGGTTAGTCACAAATGACGTCAGAGTGACGTCATGTTCTGTCATTTTCGACCCAATAAAAGGTTTAGCGGGAAGAGCTGTCACGCTTACAGTTTTGAAGATAACAAAAAATAGGTATTCAAGATAAAAAATATGTAAAATAAACAGCGCTACAAAACTGCCAACTCTGATTTCTAAACAAAAAATGATTTCGACCATCAAAACTAAAGAAGTATAACACCCCGAAAATACCAACAACATTCAAAATTAAAGCTGGAATATATGTTATAGAACTATTTGCTCTAGATATGCCAAACTTAAACTCGACAGCTCCATTTTTAGCAAAATTATGGCAAAAAAAAAACACAACTCAAAATGTATTACGTAAAATTTTCAAACTCAATTTTTAGCCGTCACAGAACACACAGAGCAAGCCAAAGACCACCATTGGATTTGCCGTGATGAGCTGCATCGAATAGATACCCCTTTTATGCAAAATATCAACTCTGAAATTTAACCTTTTTTTGCCTGACCTTGACCTGACTTCCACCAGAACGTAATCTAAACCGGCCCCAATGGCCGTCTAGCCCACACCATTGAATTTTAAATTTAAAATTGACCATAAAACATGTATCACGCGACCCTAGCAATTAGCATAGTTGGGTTCATATTGTGACCCTTAGTGACCTGACCTCTTTGACCTGACCTGGCATCAGTGACCTCTTTAGGCAACATATGTATTGGGCAACCACGCTCCATCGATGTTTTTCGATAGCATGCCTTTTATTTGATGTGTTAACTGACTGTAACGCATTCCTTAGACTAAATTGGTGAAAAAATGCAACCTTTGACCTGACTTGTGACGTCATTGGTTGCACCTAGGTCAACGAAACCTGGTAACAAGGTTCGATAGCCCCTGGTGGGGCTATCGAACGTTCTTCGAATTTTCAAAATCGGTCGGGAACTTTCCGAGATCTCAGATGGAGGACGAAACGGCTGCACCACCCATCAGAGGCCTGTTTCACTAAAAACTTGTATTTACAAGTGTTTGTAGTTTACAATTCATAAGTATTTTTACCAACTACGTAAAAACCGATTTCACTAAGCTTCATCGCCAGTGGCACCTCCGATAAGAAAATGTTTGCAAATAAACTTGTAAACAGTAAAATTGTTTTTAATCAAGAACTATAGCATGTTAAAGATATTGCTTCTTTGTATCAAATATTGTCTAGTATTTATGTCAAAAGCTACTTAATTAAATTATAAATAGTGATGCTGTTGGAAAAAGATATAAATGATAGTTCACATTGTCCTTTATTGAAAAAAAATAACACGCAAAACATTTGACAGCAGAAGACTGTTGAATGCAATTATGGCGCGCGAATGACAAAACATGACGATATTTGATATTTTAGTACCGATTATTTTGCTTCTTAGGGTGTGTGCTAAGTAAAAATTGAGCATGAAACGACTCAACAAAGCAAGTTGTTCTAAATATATGACTGTTTTGCATTATTGCACAAAAAGTATCAAAATTCCGAACGTCAGGACCACTGGAATATTAGGTTTGTAATTACGATGTTTTCTTTCAAGTTTCTGGTCTTCGTGAAACAGAAAGTTTGCGATTCCCATGTTTTCTAGCAAACTTTTTCTTGTACAAAAGTTTGCAAATTTTAAACTCAAAATTCATGTTCAAAGGTTTCGTGAAATCCAAATCTCAAATGCTGGTAATTATTTCTTGTAAACTCAAGCTTTTTCTTTGTAAATACAAGTTTTATTTGTTAGTGAAACAGGCCTCTGGTGGTAGGGTCCGCCAATAGCCCAACGGGGCGCGAATTATTTACTCATTCATACAGTGTCATCTATTTTGAGAACACCTTTCTCACGCCATGACATGGTCCTCTCGTAATAGATCGAGATGAGGAGAGTGTTTTCACGCCTCCTTATGCACGGCTCTAGCGTCATTGAGCTATCAACTGTCAGCGGTTTTCGGACAATGAAGGAAGGCTTTTGGTCCTT
>NW_024882688.1:0-57500 GCF_019059575.1 Amphibalanus amphitrite | reverse complement strand
TAACTACACGGGTAGACGGTAGGTATCGATCTGCGGCCCACAGGTAGTGCCCGCTGGGTCACCTGGCCACTCCGTCTGATTAACATAGTACGGCCGACGAAGGCAATGAAGGACCGTTACACCGGCCGACCCCAGAGGGGAGGGAGGCACTGCGGTAATGTGACGCCCAGGAACATTTGTGTTGGGCGTCACAAAAGGAGACTTGTGTTGTTAATTAATTATGGAAATTGGTTGATAAGATGAAGGCGTGAGTAAGAACGCTCTTTTAGTCTACGGCTGTTTTCTTCCACCGCTCCAATAGTAATTGAGCGAGAGCGACATTAGCAGTTTCTGATGACCACTAATTGTATTTGCTAAGCGCCATTAACATCAGCTTCTGTCCATTTCAGTGTCGAAATCTATAAACAGCGAGAAGACGGCGGAGACGGGAAATGTTTGAGACGCGCTATTTCCGAACACCCAAGACGGCCAACCCATAGCGACAGAAACCCTCATCTTGTCCCACACGATCAGAAGCTGCAGCTCGCCGCTCGCACCGTGATGGAACAGCCCGGGAGTGGCTGGGTGAGCGCGTAGGCTGAGGAGTGCAACAGGAAAACGGTGTACAATTTATATATCTAGTCAAAAGGCGACGTATTGTTCGTGGAAAACGACCTGGTCTGAACAGCAGACTACAGTACGAACAATCCACAGAAGACGCATCTGATACAGGAAGTATTTTTAGAGATTCCGACTATCCAGCATTCCCACAAACTTCGAAATCGACCTCTAGATACAGTCCTAACCCATTCACGGATGCCAGCTCACATTAACCAGTTTCCACCAGTCAGCAATCTCCACCCAACCAGTGCACATTTCCCCTCCTCTCCCTATACCCCTCCAGATCGCGGCGACCCGCGTGACGGGGCCTGTCTCCCGTCCCGGCTGCCGCTCCTGTCCGCGATGCTCCGTCTGTGGCGTGTCGGCGCACCCGGGGGAGGGGGAGGTGCCCCCCTCTGTCGGTGCAGACGCGGCCACGCCCTCCCTCATGCTGTCACGCGTGGGCCGTGACCGCGTGCTGACTCGGCCTCGACGGACAGATGACAGATGGATGTCTGCCGGTCACGTGCGCATGTGACAGCTGACAGTGTGACTGGTCGGCTGGTGTGGCTGTCACGCGCTGTGGTGGAAGTGCGCGGTGATGTGGGAAGTTTCGTGGGCGGGTCACGGACCGCCCGACGGAGCCAGATCTGTCCCGGGGGCGCTCGAAGTGGGGTATGGAGCGGAGTGGTCCTTCCGGTAACTGGAAAAGGACAGAGAGTGTTGAAGGAACCGCTTATGGTCGCCCGGAGAAGAGTGTTTTCACCTGTGGAGATCGTTAGCCATATGGAAGCCGTTGTTTTTGTGTGTGTGTGCTTTGGCGCGGTTCAGACAGCCTTCTGTCTGTGACGCTGCACAAGTTTTTGGAAAGGACCGTGTGCCTTGTCGGCTGCTTTCTGTGCTTTTGTCCTAATAGTTTTGCTGAAAATGTGATGAATGATAGACATAATCGTTAACGTCAGGAAGGATGCACGTAGGATCTGAACCTATAGGTCGACAATTGAACATTTCGTTCGAACTTCGCGTGAAACATGTAACGTCACGCGATATACGCGATAAGAGTGTATTGTGCACTAGGAAACAGGCTCATCATTCTGCGAGTGATAAATTGCTAGTCATTAGAAAGGGAGCATAAAATGCTCCATCTCGAACACGAGGGTGTTTTTAAAGATACGAAACAGGTAAGACTGCTGGCTAAAAGAAGTAATCAAATTCAACGTAAAATCCCGCCGTATATCACGCACAAGTGAAAAGGTGTAGCAATTGTGACCATGTAAATGAGTTCTTCCCTGATTTTCCGCCATGTTTGATACGATGCTGCCATAGCAGCGCTCCGCACTATTTCAGTCCATTTCTAACGACGATGAATGTACCCCGCGGCTTATTTAGGACAAGTTTGTGAGGTGTAGTGCAACACTGTTTGACGGTATTTCATGGGCAAACACTGCACGAAGCTTGATCAACATTTGGTTAGCTTTCAGCTTAGCAAACCACGAAAACACCGCGGTATTTCGCCACCCGGGCATTCGCTCAAAAGGTCTTCGAAAACTGCAACTTCACTGCCAAGTTTCCTTGGTCGCCACAAGAAATATTTAAACTAAAATAAAAAGAGTTCGATGTCAACCATTTTGCTGCGCGCTGGCTGTCCCGTTCTGGGCTCCGTATTCTGCTCTTTCACATATTCACTATACCGTCGCAGCAATCAGTCGCGACATCGATTCGGTCGCTCGTGTGGCCTGCAACATGCATGACCGGGGTTTTGCAGCCAGTGCACAAGGCCAGACCTTTGCAATGATTTCCGTGTTGAGGAAAAGAAAAGAATGCCGGTTTTAAACACGCATACTTGATTCGATCCCCATTACGCGTGGACGGTGGAGCTTTGAGTCTGACAGTCTGTATATCTGACTGCCGATGGGGCAGGGGTGATGCGCACGGTTAAATGACAACTGAGCAACTATGGGTCTCTAAAACACATGCTGAAGCTGCAAAACTTCTGAAGCCCACCGACAGCTAGTCCAGTACCGTCATGTCTGTGCTGTACCGGCAATGGCACTCAGCTATGCCGTATGTACCATATGCTGACAGATTGAGTCGTGTTTTACTGTGTCTGTGTTCGAGTGCGTTTATGCGTGTGCACGTTTCGTGTGTCCATGTGCGTTGCAATGTTTGCTGTTTGCGTCAGTGGTGAGAAGGACCACGACGGGCGCTACGTGTCGTCAGAGAGCTATTTCATCCCGGCTCCCCGCGCGTCTTCTTATTCATGGTTTCTCTCCCATCATGTAGCCATGTGCAGCATTGTTGTTTGAAAATAATATAAATACATAAACACGTCACTTGCATATCATCACAATTGTGGAGAGAGGTGGTTGATCAATTCCAGGCTCGTCCCAACTGACTGCCAACAACCAACAGTTTGGCGCTGCGGTACGAATCGAGATCGAACAGTGCCCCGCCCGCGGCGATCGGTCATAAACAGTGAATCACTTGGCAGCAGAGGTGATGACGTCACAAACATTGACTGGCACTCGGCCATGGACTGTCAGTCACAGCCGGCGATGGGGGAGTCTGGCGTGACAGGTCACTTCCGTGGTAGAGATGGGTCTATTTTGAGGTCGACTTTTGGAACAATCAATCGCTCTGCCACGATTTTAGAGCGATGTTATCCGAACCGAACACATACGACCCTATAGTCTGATCACAAAATACTAAACGAGTCACTTATCGCTATATGTATTCTAAACACGACTGTCTAAATTGGACTCACAGCTATCTGAATAAAGGCGAAACCCTTAGCCCAGTCCTATTATATATAATCACTGATCAGTGATAGTTCTATCCTAGGCCCGGACCGTTCAAGTCTAGCCACCAACCGTCCCATCTGTCCTCCTCCTAATATCGTCCTTCCGTTAACCACTGTCTTGCACAACCTTCAACCTTGACCACCTCAGGCCCCAGTTCGCCGCCGATTCGCTCTAATTTCACCCTGCCCGCGCCACTGACAGCTCCGTTTCGCCCTGCCCAGGACCAAGGCTATAGGGACAGTAGGCGGAGCCCCAGAGCGGTGACACGTGTCACTGCTCCTCAAAGTCAGCGGTTACGGCCAGACACGGGGATTTAGACAAACGTTTCAATAACACAGATGACGTCACGATAACACATGACGTCACGACTGGCCCGGAGGCGCATCAGTGAGGTTTGTGAGCGGTGGATACATCTGAGACGGCCTAAGTTCTGACGTTAAACGCCATGGGTTAGGCAAAGCCTGTCAGGCAACCGCTGTGGTTTAGCGATAGATAGGATCGACAGCTTCATACACATCCGCTGAATCGGAGTAGGAGTGTCCATTTGAACTCCAGCGTTCAATAACTGACCATTTCTGGCAGACAAAGCAAACTTGAAGAGTTTGCTCGGCAAACAGTTTCATTGAGAGCATCACAGACGACAGAGCAATTGATAACATTGGAAAAGATCCGGCGGGCGTGTGCCTATCAATGGTTGATTGACAGCTTGATAAAGCCAACCACAGCCCACAGGCCAAAACAAATAATGTTGCACATAAAACATGGTTTGGGCTATTTTGCCTAGCTCTAGGAAAATTCCGTTACGTCCATTCATAAATCCAAGGATGCTCAGAATTCAGATGATCCCTAGGCAATGGAAAATATCAAATAATGTCAACTACTGAAAATCAACGGGGCCATCTGTTGGCAACATTTGAAAATACTCCAAAGTTTCAACTAATGCCATAAAAAATAGAGCTTCCAAACAATTTTCGAGCAGACGACAGAGTTAAAAACAGCACAAAACTCCCCGTCTATTTTCCTATATACCGGCAGCTGGGCGGTGGTGAAGGCTGGCTGGCGGCGGTGAGGGCGGTCGGAGTTCGGCCAAAACAGGCGTCTGGCGCCCCCCCCCCCCCCGGTCATGCCCCGGCGTTCCAGTGCGGCCAGCAGGACTATGTTTATGCTGGCCTTTGGCCAGACAGCGCGCTCCAGCGGGCAGCGGGCCACGGCGAGCCGGCAGGTATTACCGGTACCAGCCGGACGCCACTCCCACTGCAGGGACATTCCCACCGGACGGCCACTACCACCGGACGGTAACAACACACTCCCACCGGACGTTAAACACAATGCCACCAGATTGCAAAACACTCTCCCCGGACGGTAAAACGCACCGGATGGGAGGCCACGCCCACCGAACGGTCACAAACGAGAGGCCACTCACCGGTTGACAGGATGGCCAAAATACCCCGACGGATGGTCCCAATATCAGATCCTCTCATCCAACGGTACCACACATTCAGGCCAACACTCCCAACGGCCAGTGTCCTGATCCAGACCAGCCTACTCCATTACTTCAATCAGGCATTACTTTCCTGGGCCAGCCGACCAATGCTGGGGAATAACCTGCTTCACTAAGAGCACCGGCGACTTGATGACTTATTCGTAAGCTGAGGCAGCACCTCTAAGGGTATAGAGCCAAACTTGTGTGCGCAGAGATAAAACTTCAAGTCGTAAGGAGGCTCCCTGGGTAATATGGGACCAGGAAGCTTATTGGATCATCCGACTTCAATTCGACGCACGTACGGGGCATCTGGGGTCTCCCCGCGGTGTTAATATGCCGTGCCCACTTTGCAGGGCATGGCAGGGCCCTCAGGACGCTGCGTCTCAAGCCACCAGCGACATAGCTTCGTCAGATCGCATTAAAGCTAGTAATTTATAGAATGAGGCCCAACATTTCTAGGCTTTGCTACAGCACATTAGTTTTACTGACAGACATAATTGATCGTTGTTGTGCACGGCTGGATGCCTGGAAGCCAAGGAACTCCACAGAAACTGACAACTGTATCACCCCTCGCGAAATCACCACTGAATCTCAGAATGTCCATCACTGCCGGCCACCGAAAACGACCAATCTACAGGACTGTATCCGTCGTACAGAGGGTGGCTGTTCCGGCCCTCAGGCCACCTCTCCCGAACGGCCACCGTACAGTGCCCTCGCACACGGATGAAGTCACGCACGTCTACCGACTACAGGGGCAGATATCAGAATTGGACTGACCTCGCACTGTTCCGATGAAAGGTGTCGTGGGCACTGGGCAGGCGGTCCGAAGCCGGCGCAGCCATCTGACGCCACGTGCGGCGTCCATCGGTTCCGATGTCTGAAAAGAACATTTGTTGCTGTCTTCGATTTTCGATGGCGGCATGGCATCACGTTAGGTGAGCCGACCCATGTCCACCTTTCACAGTTCAGTTAAACGGAAAGTAAGCGAACACAAACCAGAAAAAAGTGGCGCCCACAAGTGCAACGCGCGAATTCTGCAATTCACCAAACTCTGAACGTTCACACTATATAACCACACGTCACCTTCGACCAAAACACAAAATCACCCGCACAGAAACTATCTCGAGGCGACTTACCGCTGGTATCAGGGACTGTGGCGCCGCTCCTGTAGCCGCGGGATGGTCACACCGCTTGCAGGCCTGACCTCTGGCGCAGAGGCGGCGTCAGGTAGTCATCCGATGGAGGCAGCACTCGAGCAGGGGCGAGTCCAGGAAGGAAGAGGAGACGGTAGTGCAAAACATCGGATATAGGTTGGTTTCGAGCCGACCGACCGGGCATGTTTCATTGTCAGATATTAACTTGTCAAACCAGCCTCTCGTTCGTAGTCTGCCTTGAGTGCATCGTGTGGTGTGGACCTATTCGTAAAGCAAAGAGCGTTCTAGCTATAAGTCATAACGTTCAATCAGTTTACACAAGGTATCGACTATTTCTGGGTATGGCTGGGTAGAGGGTAGGTACCGGGTAACCGTCTGTTTATCCGTCCGGAACGCCGTTGCCAAGCGCCGATGCTCTCTCCGGCTCACTGCCAATTCCCGGCAAAAAGATGATGGAAGGTTCGAGAGCGCTCGGAATAGCCGGGAAAATGAAATACTCACGGCAAATGCCAGTGAAGCCTGGACGAGATCGAAGCCGGTTTGTGTCGAACGAGACTGGAACAAGGCCCACGGGGCTGGGCCAATGTTCGGACACAGTGGGAACTTCACGCTATTGCCAATCGAGGGGTTTCGCTTAGTGTATTGCAGTCGGGGCACAAAACAAGCAAAATTGAATTGAGAAAATAAGCGAGGCATCACAAATATCGAACTACCACTCACATTCAACAATGCAACGGTAACGTTTGTGGCTATTGACGTCTGTCACGTAAATTTACAGATCAACATCCGGCAAAAAAAAAAATGACTGAATAGGCCGACATTTGTAAAACAATAACATAAATAAAACAGTTGAGTTAAGGTCGCGGTGCTGGCAAGACTGCAAATGAAACAAAGTTTCAAACTTCACGCATCGGACACATAGAGTTATACAAAATGCATTACGAATGTAACGATATTAGCCAATGACGAATATAACAACACAATAGATGTACGCTTTAAAGATCGATAAAACGCAGCACAAATAACACCGAGGTATATCGCAAAATAGCACGTGATGCAAACATATAACACAGTACAGCACACACAACCGCAATAACAACACAGCACCCCAGTAAAACAAATCGGTCTATAACTCACGTCACCCCTGACCGTGTCATTTTCGGCCGCCAAGTCCCGGCAGGTAATGTAAGACACGCCGTTAGCTGGACGGAGCCGCTCGTCATAGGCGACGGGACCGGAGCGGCAATTTCGCGCCGTGAGGGGACGGCAGTGGTGGCGATTTATCAGAGTGTGCGGGTGACGAACGCGGCGGTCGGTCGAACGAATATTAGAGTGGACCAGGATACACGATACAGTAGGGGAGGCAAAATAGACATAAGTGGTTGCCACGACGTTCAGTTCTAACCATTCCGATGTTTTTGTGTGTCTTATAGTGGTTGTCGTAGTATGACTGTAGACACTGCATTGGCTGGAAATGCACAAAATCATAATAAACAAAAAAGGCATTTATACGGTAAAAAAGAAAGCGTATGAAAGTAGAGCTAAACTTTGAAGAAGCAGAACAACAACAACTTCGCCAACAGACTTAAGACTTCAGAGAGAAGAAAGCTACCATTCAACCTCCCCCAGCGCGGTTTATTAAAGCGTGCCGCGCGATACGCTCGTCTCCCGGACTCGGCATCCGCATTGGCAGGCCTCTGCGGGGACTGAACAGAGCCGCTCTGTCGCAGGGAGCAGAGAGCTCACTCACACACACAGACAACAGTGGAGTGTGGGGAGGCAGGCAGCTCACAAACAAACGGTGTGTTTTAGGCGACTCACGCGTCACGGATGTAGCGAGAGCGGGCGTGTTTTGCTTGAGCTTTGAGAGCTTAATTGACGGTTATGTTAGCGAGCTGACTCAGGAGTCAGATTCTTCATTACGGAGCGAGCGAAGCGAGCGTAGTCTTTCCTTAGATTAACAGAAATTTCTGAGTATGAGCGGCCGGCCGGCCGGCCGGCCGGCCGGCCGGCCGGCCGTGCGGACGCTTTTGCGAGGCTTATATCTCAGCAACCACTTGACCGATTTACACGCGGTAAATTTTGTAGGGTAGCTTCATTCCTTCTACCAAGTATTGGACTATTCCCGATGCATGTGGATGACCCCTTATGCACGTGCCACGTGCAAAACGAAGAGGTGTCAGTTTTGTAATTGTTGCAATATCTCGGTAACTACTTGGCCGATTGCGCTGAAAGTTGGCATGTAGATAGGCACCCACTAGGCACTGCATATCCATGTGCCAGAGTTGGGGTGCTGCTGCACGTGCGCACGTGCAGGGGTCGTTTCCAGATCTCGAGAACGGCTGGACCGATGGCGCTCAAATTTGGTACACGATTAGGGACCAGTTAGTAGGGTGCCGTGCACAAGTCAGTTGGGACCCATTTTGCACGTGCGCACGTGCAGGGTGCCACTTCCAGATCTCGAGAACGGCTGGGCCGATTGTGCTCAAATTTGGCACATCGCTAGAAACCGGTCAGTAGGGTGCCGTGCACAAGTCAGTTGGAGGTACCCCCTCGAAATTTCGCACGTGCAAGACTCACCCCCTCGCTCGCTCCGTTAGTCGCCCCAAAAGGCGTTATACTGGTGAGTATTTCAGTTTTAAGAGTGCGATACATTTGGGTCACAAGCGAGGCTGTAAGCATTTGTGGCAGTTTGGAGCACGGAGCCATCGTGTGCCTGAAATCACTAACGAGAAAAAAATATGACCTAGCATCACAAAAACGGTATAACCAATTCTCTGATAACACAGCGATCTCAATACGTAACGGGTGTCAAGTTCAAAATGGGACAAACGCAAAATTAAGGTAGACACTGTGTATTATAAGATATTTTAACGAAACCTTCACCACATACACCTTGTTCTGTCGCCAGTCCACTGGTACTAGTGAATCGGAACCAGGGGTCCATGCCTGTCTGCCAGACGCACGTGCTCTCCCGCTATCTTCATCATCGATCGCGGCACCTCCGGGACAATTTTCTTGATGCTGCTCAGGATTCTGGCACGCAGCTGCTGATCGGATGACGCTGTCCAGCCAACGCGGTAGACTTCTTGTTTAAGTATGCCCAAGAAGTCCTCAATTGGTCCCAGCTGCGGGACATTCGGCGGGTTTTCCTCGCGGATTAAATATCAGGTATGCCAGCTTCCTTCAGAAACTGGCACGTGGCACGTGCATAATGAGCTGAAGCCAAGTCTAGCCAAAATGCCTATCCACCCTTTCGGTAGCTGGCCCCGATGAACGGTTTGAGGTTGCTGTTCAGGCACTTTGTGATGTAGACATGGGCGCTAACATTTGTTGAACTGGGGCCAATCGTTGGTTTTGGTACTCCCTTGAGTGATATGGCTATCCACACAAGAAGCGTACGTGGGAACTTCCTTATCGGGCGGTACGTCACATTCGAAGGTGTGTCTCCACCAGGCCCAGCGTAAAAACCACGGTTTTGTGGCATTTCTGAGCCAGTGTAGGTGAAGTAGCTTTCATCGTCCATGATGACATCTTGCTCTCGAGTGGCACTCAGTTTTCCCCGGCTAAGGGGTCGCAGGCGGCCCTTTTGAGATTGTTCTCGCTGAGCAGATACCGGAGGAGCTTTCTGGCGCATCCTATATCTTACCCTTTCCTCTCTGAGAATTTGTCTCACTCTGTCATGCGTTATGCCAAAGCTGCGGCCTAAGAGACGAAGTGAGACGCCGACTTTGCCGTCTGCCATGCGAACAAGGCCTTGGCGCCTCTTTGCTGACATTTTGGGAGCAGGCCTGCCATTCTGAGCTCGTCGTATGTGTCCTTTGTCTAGGAATGTATTGATAACGCGATATATCAGTTGATCGTGGAATACCAAGCGACTTAACGTGGCGGAAAACCTGAGCCTTAGTCAAGTTCGAGTTTTGTCAACTACTCTCGCGACAATGTCTCTTGCGGCTTGCTTGCTCAAAGGCTCCATGACGACTGACCTCAATACGTAGCCACAATATTTTAACATCATGCTCGCACAATTCACGTATGGACATTCTGTCCAAATTTCAGGTGAATATCTAAAGGGAGGTTGAAAATAGAGCGATTTCAATTTTGTCTCATTTTGGACTTGACACCCGTTAATAACGCAATAAATGATGCACGAGAGATCAAAGAATCATGGACGGATCATCATGAATAGATTACGAGCACGCGAGGATTCAAGGGCTCTTAGCACGCAATCCATAATAGAGACAAGCGGTCCTAGCTATGTGCATTACTGATAGCAAGCAGCGTGTGGAAATAAATCCTATACCACTCTAGCTGAGATCATGGACGGCTGACAAGTACCAATATCACAGTGCATTGGACAATATCACAGTGTGTGCGAGATGTGCGTTAAAGTGGACATAACCCCAGACTCGAATATTTAATGTGTTCCCGTGCTGTCTAAGATATCGACCACAGATATTCGCACAGAGCGTGTTCTGGGAGAGGCTGTGACGAGTTCAGCATAGAATGACTAGCCGCTGACGCCGTCAACAGGCGGCCAAGCGTTACCGATGCCACCGCGAATCGGTTAATGAGACCTAAACTTGTTGATCCAGTTTCCAAATTCCCGGAGGCTAGTCGAGCTGCCGCAGCTCAGAGCTCGCACCTCAGAACTCGTAGCTCAGTGCTCGTAGCTCATAGCTCACAGCTCATCTCCCCAGCGTCGGCGACGCTCTAGCTCCCTTCGGAGTCGCTCCAGTTCCTGCAAACGCCCAACAGTGGACCTGCGTCAGCTGATGTTGCCATGGTTACACAATCCGCCAGTGGACCTGCATTAGTTGATGTAGCTTGTTATGGTTACACAAGCCACACGCAGCGCTCGCAGACTATAAGTGCTAGCGGAAAGAAAAGGCTAGACACGACCACGAAATGAAATAAGTCGCACACATGCTCCACTTAAGCAAACCTATGTAAGAAGGGCTTATACACACTCGAGACGTGTAATAAATAGGCCTAACTTATCAAGGAAATTACTACCCTGCAATGTTAAGCCATAACATCACGTGAAATGCAAATTACGGTCACTTTGATACGGTTAATTAGCCCTACATATTGCAACAAGGGGTCTTGTAAGCAGCGACCATGCCAGCCGCACCTGACAAATAATTAATCGTCTCCGTACTGAATAACACTACACTGGGTGACGGCACAGTCACCAGACTCGACAGACGCCACATGGGCGGTCTCAGGAGAGGCACAGAACTGTCAGTCGACTGGGCCTGACTTATTAATTAGCCATGGCCGTGTACGGACAGCTGCGGTACGCCACAGGCCAATGCTGGCAGTGACAGTCTATACTAGCACCGTGAACAGGTAACAACAGGTAATAAGCAATATGACAAGCAGACAAATCAGCCACAGTTTTCACTAGCAGTCCTCGTCCCTAGATTGTGATGACATGTGACAAAGACAAATCCAGACGCAAGGGGGAATGCTAGGCGCTATGGGTGAAAATGAGATCCATCGTCACCAAGGGTCGCGCAGCAGCAAAGTACCGTATTTCGTGACAAATCACGTTGCATGCTGACGCTCCTGAGCCAGGATTAGCCATAAGACAAACTCCTCGCCCTCCGAGAACCACAAGAAAGTTGGCATGCATCACATGTGGCGTCTTGGGACTGAAAACCATGATTTCAAACGGGAACAGGATGCCTGTGACGCAAAACCTCCCTCCCACAGGCGGTTGTAAGTCATCTGATTCCGTATTCCCGGACGTCTCAGGACTTTGTGAAATATTGAGCAGTATCGGCGGGCGGGAGGGAAATCATTTGACGATGCAAGACAATATATTTATATTACGTTTTTTATCTTTGATGGACATCGGAACATGACGTGATGGATGCAAATTTACCCTGGATGACATTAACACATAGGTAAGTGCATAGTATTACGAAAACTCTGGACAATAACCAAACATAATTACCGGCTGGAGACATTCATCGATGGTCATGGAGCAGTGGTACTGAACGATGGACATATTCAATACGCAGGGTACAAGAAAGCGCCACTGCCTCCACCCCCCGCCCCCCCCCCCCCAACAAAACACCTCCTCCAATGGGAGCGTCATTACCCCTTCCTTCCGGCTGAGTGCAGTGCCCCTGGCCCTCCTAGGAGCCAATCGCGCCCCCCCCCCCCCCGCCCCGGCCTGCCCAACCACCCACTGTCAGCGCCCACTGACCCTCCTGTGGGCCCCACCGTCCCTCCTACCCTACCTGATCCTTCTGTGACCGCAGCTGGTCGATCTCGGGCTCTCGGTAGTTCATGTCCTTAGCTGGATCGTCCGGCAGGGCTCCCGCACCCTGACTGTCCTGTCGGTAAAGAAGAGCGGCAGTGACAGAATATGTAGAAACCAGCGCCAAAACACTGAGTGAGTCTGTTTGAAGGTAGGTGATGAAAGAGCCTGCGATGCTTACGCCTTGCAGTGATTACTTATTCACGCTAATGTGCATAGTGTAGTGTGCACAATGCTTTGTGGTACGAAACAATTTCTTGACTGTTTCCTGAATTCCAGCATATACAAACTTCAAACAGACCGTCACAATTATAACGTTCTGCAAACACATGTCCAAGTTTTAACTGTGATATCACGGCAACACCGCATGCCGGACTGGGTAGCTTTATGCCTTATGCACATAAATTGGATGTCAGGTGCCTGTTTACATGAGCAACATAATAACGTTCTTAATCACGTTCTTCGAATTGAACCGAGAAATGACGGAAGTGGATCCGATTGAAATGACATTATGACAATAGCCACAAGTATGATATATTGGTTCTTGCGCTACGATAGTGATTAACCCTCGCCCCGTTGGGGGGACCATTTTGCCCCCCCCCCCCCTGTGGTTTTTCCTGAATAGCAAGAAAACGGCGGCGCGCAGCGCCGCCAAATTTTCAGTACCTTCCCGGGCATCAATTTGACACCTTCACACCAAATTTCAAGTCTTAGGTCACCTTAGGTCAGGAGCTATTGAGGTCAAACTGAGGTCATGTTCGAGCAAAAATGAGCAAAAAAACATGCAATCTTAAAACGCTCACCAAATCTACAGTTACCAAGCAATTT
This sequence comes from Amphibalanus amphitrite, assembly GCF_019059575.1. NCBI lineage: Eukaryota > Metazoa > Arthropoda > Thecostraca > Balanomorpha > Balanidae > Amphibalanus > Amphibalanus amphitrite. The sequence continues at coordinate 44,384 of NW_024882688.1, read as the reverse complement.
CAAAGTTCTTTATATGGTCTAGTAGACAAAAAGCGGCGCTACAAAACTGCTATCTCGGATTTTCAAAATTTTTGGTTTTTGGCCAAAAAAAAATCAAAAAATTGATTTTTTTAGAAAAACTTTAAAAATCCAATTTTTTCCGAATTTCGAAAAAACCGGAATATATGTGATAGTCCCGGCGCTCTTCTTCAGGTCTGTATATACATACCGAATTTCAGATTGATATCTCGTTTTTTGGCCAAGTTATAGCGAAACAACTGTTCAAAAATGATGACGTCAAATTTTTGAACTCAATTTCTAGCGATTCTAGACCACGTACGGCAAAACAAAGACCACCATTGAACTCCCCGTGACGAGCTGCATCGATTCGATACCCATTTTATGCAAAAATATTAACTTTCAAATTTGACCTAATTTGACCTGACCTTGACCTGACCTTGACCAAAACGTGACCTAAGCTGGCCCCAAAGGCTGCCTGACCCACATAATCGCATTTGTCATGTAAAATGGACCATAAAACATGTATCACACGACACTTTCATGTTGTGACCCCCCCGTGACCTGACCTCTGTGACCTGACCTGGTATCAGTGACCTCAAATAGCAAAATATGTGTTTGAAGAACATTTCCCCATCGATGATTTTCAATGAAATGCATTTTACTCGATTTTACAACGCATTTCTTGAAATGCCTGTAAACGGTGAAAATTGGACCTTTGACCTGACCTGTGACGTCATCGGTTTGACCTAGGTCAATAAAATTGGGTCACAAGGTAGTTCCGCGTTGGGGCTATCCAACGCCGTTTACCGCTTGTCGCTATGTTGCGTGGTTCTCGAGATTTTAGGGGGGGGGGGCCAAAATGCCCCCCCCCCCCAACCGGGCGCGTTGCTCGGCAGAGCCCAACGGGGCGCGGGTTATTAAGTCGGCTGAGGCCCAGTCCTCGAATAGCAGCAGCAAGAACACAAAAGTCACTTTCTACAAACAGCCCAGCCTTTAATTCTAACTGCACATGAATTTATTTTCCTGGAAGCCGGATGATTATCATCTGAATTTCTTTGGTGTCGTCGTTATTCTACGACATATTTCATCAACGGTATAGTGCTCCCCATACGAGTATGTTAGCTCCCCCATAGGTTAGCTCCTAAGCCTCTTTCTTCAAGTATTCAGGCCTCTAGCTGTGACTGTGTAGATGCTCAACACACGGAAAGCCAGATGATTATTTATCCTACGAACTTCTTCAGTGCCGTTAGCATACGCTCGAACTCATAATCGGTAATCGATATACTGAAGAAAAACAAACTTCAGAGTTCAGAGCCGAACAAAGAGCAGCCTCCGAATTTAATTTACCGGTCACACATACGACTTGTGTCCTGATATCCGGCTACGCAAAATAAATCCGGGTTGAATAAAGACGCTCATGTAAGATGGTCCACGAGGGATAAATAGCCGAGCGTCGTACGTTAGGAAGTTATACCACTTTCGGTATATAGACGATACTCTGCTCAACATTTGCATTAGCTACGGTATCGTTGATTCTTTTAGCTGCTGGACTGGATAGCAACCGCATGACCCCACTAGCGCATCTCTAAAAGCAAACCTGATTGAGCTGGGCACCAACCTACCTGCGGGTATTGAGCCGTGAACGTATTTTTGGCCGTGTTGTAGCTGGGATCGGCTCCGACTCCAAGAATTCCGGCCAGTGAGTCGGTGCCGGCAGGCACTAGCAGAGGCTTGTTATAGTCCTGTGCCAGGTACCCGCTGGTGGAGAGAGAGGGGGAGGGAGGAGAGAGAGTGAGAGAGAGAGAGAGAGAGAGAGAGAGAGAGAGAGAGAGAGAGAGAGAGAGAGAGAGAGAGAGAGAGAGAGAGAGAGAGAGAGAGAGAGAGAGAGAGAGAGAGAGAGAGAGAGAGAGAGAGAGAGAGAGAGAGAGAGAGAGAGAGAGAGAGAGAGAGAGAGAGAGAGAGAGAGAGTCAGCGCACAGCGAACACACGATATATCGTCGAAACTTTAGCCTGTTTCCCAAAGTTCAGTAGTTTTATCCATTCCATTTTCCCCGGCAAACTCAAATTACGTGGGCATTACAGTTCTTCGAATTCGTCGTAGCACCACGAGCAGGAACAAATACGTTCGGAGTGAGAACTTATATAGGAAGGTGACCAGTACAATAATACACGTCTACACGAGTGATTAATTATCAACCAAATAAGCTCCCAAGACGACAAACCATTACAGTCTGCTCCCTGGTTTCTGTTTGGTAACCAGAAATCAAACTGTCACTTCCCTATATTGCGACCTCCCATTAACCCTCCCAACGCAGTCCTACCTGGCCGGACCGCCGAACGCCATCTGGTTCATCATGTCCTTTGCCTTCTTCACCAGCGCCGAGTCCTGAGACGAGAAGAAGTAGAGCGAGGCTCCGTTGACGTGTGCCAAGTAGCGCAGCGAGCGACAAATGAGCTTCTTTTTCTCAGGGTCCCAGTCCTGAAATACGTCGTAGTGACCTCCGACCAGCACCAGCGGTACAGGGAACGGCTTCATGTGCGCCGCGTCCTGTAGGACAGGCGGGGGATGTTACTGTGGAACAGACGAGTGGTGGTAGATGATAAATAACAGGGAGGGCAATGACTCAGTTGAACAGATTAGCGTTAAATCTCACTTTTAGCGCTCAGTCACCAGTTCTGCGGTCCGCCGAGTATTCCGATGTGATCTCACGGTGATCTGTAGTTCACCGGGTGATCCTACGGCACGAATAGCTCAGAAGCATTTAGTTCGCCGCTCCCTTAGCTCCATCATTAGCTCATCTGATGATGGGACGGCTTACGAAGCTCAATGACCTTTATATCAATTATTAGCTCACTGGGTGATCAGATAACGTACAAAGTCCTGTGATCCCTACCTAGCTCACCCGACGCTCGTCAATAGCTCACCCGTGTATGATCTGTCAGCACGCATAGCTGTGATTTTTTAGCTCACATTAGTTCACCAGATGATCGGACGGCACGTACAGCTCAGCGACTCTTAGCTCACATCTTATCTCACCGGATGGTCGGAGAACACAGATAGCTCAGTGACTCATTACTCTTGGCTCACATTAGCTCACTGGATAGTCAGACGGCACGCGAAGCTCAGTGACTCTTAACTCACAATAGCTCACCGGATAGCATAGCTCTGACGGCACGCGGAACTCCGTGACTCTTAGCTCACATCTTAGCTCCTATTAGCTCACCGGATGGTCGGACGGCACGCGTAGCTCTGTGGCCTTTTTCAGTCGTTCCTCGAGCTGCATCTGCCGACCGATGCCGCTGGATATCTCGGAATCTAGTACATCGCGCAGTGTCTGAGGAATATCAGAACAGACAGGACAAGTCAGGTGAGGTAAGCAATCAATGCTTCTCTCCTTGTCCTTTACGGTTTATGAACAGGGATCGGTTAGACGTGATAGCAAGAACCATGACTCACGCCATGGACAATTGTGTGATTCAGTGGGTAATGGCAAACTGAGTGATCCTGAGTGACATCTGAGTGACATCGCGCTCGTCTCGGTGCTGCTTGTATGCCGCATACTGCAGCCTGGCTGCAAGCACCTCCAATCCCCAGCCTGGGACTGTACATTGATGACGAGACCATTCGTATAGCGGTAGCCCTCCGACTAGGCCTGCCCATCTGTGAGCCCCACCAATGCAAGCTATGTGGATGCCCTGTGGACAGGCTGGGACACCACGGCCTATCATGCAAGAAGAGCGCCGGTCGCTTCCCACGGCACGCAGCCCTAAATGACGTCATTAAACGAGCACTGGCAAGCGCTGGCGTACCATCGGTCTTAGAACCTGTGGGGCTAGACAGAGGAGATGGAAGGCGCCCCGACGGACTGACAACGTTCCCCTTCAGTGCCGGTCGAAGCCTCACATGGGACGCCACATGCGTTGACACGTTTGCTGAGTCACACGTGGTGAAGTGTGCAGTGTGCAGTGGATCTCGGCGCAGCTGCAGCCGCCGCCGAGAACCTGAAGCGCATGCGCTACGCCAGTCTTGCAGACCGATACATCTTCACTCCAGTAGCAGTGGAGACTACCGGCGTAGTCGGAGAAGCAGGGTCAAAGCTGCTCCGGGATATCGGCGGTCGGATTTCTGCGGCGACTAAGGACCCCAGAGAAGTGTCCTGGCTTCTACAAAGAGTCTCGATAGCAATCATCCGGGGAAACTCCGCCGCTATCCTCGCCACAGCCCCTCCTGAAGCTGGTCCCCATCACGTTGGGTGTGTCGGAGGACGCGCGTCTGGCCCGGCAGAAGAGTCGGACTCAGCCGTAGACGCAGAAGTAGCTCCACCAGCTTCTTCATCAAAATCCAGCGTATTTGGCCAGCTCAGCGAGAATGGGAGAAAGCTAGCCCCAAGCGACTTCGAGGTTCCATGGGGCGAAATATTTGGTGCAAAACCAAAGCACTAACGGCATATGAGTGGTAGTGTCTAGTGTGTCATCGAAATGTACCCTGTGGTAATGTGAAATACAATCACAGCTCATTGTGATCCTGTGAAGTAACTGGCAACCAAGCAAATGGATTACCTTGCCTTTCAGCACGGCTTGCTCAATCAAGAAAAGCACATTGATGACTCGTGGACTAGGCAAAGGGCAGTGGCAAGCATCTGAGCCAGCATCGACCTATGAAGCGTGTTCACCAGCGCTGAACAAAACACCACCAAAGACCACATCTTAGTTCGTCAGCACATAGCTAGTTCAAAAATCGCTACCTTGATCATGGTCTCCAGGGTGGCCCACATGGTCTGCGGCTTGGTGAGGTCGACCACCAACAGGATGCTGAGGTTGGGCAGCCTCTCGGCCTTCAGCGGCGTCTCCAGCAGCGGCGTGTAGGTGGTGCCGCCGCCCAGCTCCCAGATGTGACACACGTCCTTCAGCTGGCAGAACACACACGGGGTGGGGCGTTCGGCTGATATGGTCGGTGAGTTTATGGCATAACCCGCGAGTTGCTGGGGGGGGGGGGCGTTAAACGCCCCCACTTTTTTCGCCGGGCCATAGCATAAAAACGGCGCGCCGCAGGCGCGCCAAATTTTGGGTACCTGTAGGGAATTGATTGAAGTTTATTGTGACAAAGTTTCAAAAAAATCCGTCGGAAAATTTTTGAGATATCGAGGTTTTAGTGACGTCATGATTTCTGAGTTTTCGACCAAAAACGGCATATGTTCAAAAAATTATATAAAATCACAAAATAGACATACAGACATGCCGTAAACGCCATTAGACTGCCAATACCTTGAATAATCAAATGGCTATCTTCGATTATTGATTATCGTTCCGCATTTTCCAAAATCTTGAACTGAACCTTGGCAATTTCCCGTGACTACTTCACGACCATGATACATGCATTTCTAAAGTTGAACTTTTTTAGCCAAACACGTACACATATGACAAAATGAATGTCACCATCGTGTTCTACGCTCCAAATTACCCATAAAACATGCGTCACAGGCTGCGAATATCAGTTTTGATTTTCGGGGATATGTGCCTACCCGGTTGACCTGACCTTGACCCTGACCTATGCTTGACTGACCCCTACATGGAGCTGACACTCTTGTAGACCTTATATGATGGATTGTGCACCGTTTTGACAGAGTTTATGACGAGAGGCGCCCATTGCGAAGTCCTGAAGTCCATGCTACTGAAAGCCCGATTTCAGGTGTTTGACCTGACCTTGACCCGACCTGTGACCTCAAAATTCAACTTTAAAGTACTCATCTGAAGGGTCTCGTCGCGTTCTTTCGTTTGCCGCCTCGTGCGTTTCGCTGCGCCTATTGGTTCTCGAGTTATCGGCTGGGGGCGTTTAACGCCCCCCCCCCCCTCCCCCCCCAGCAAACGGTGGGTGGCGAAATACCCCAGCAACTGCCGGGATAATGAGTCGGTGTTGGCGTCCTCGCCAGTGTTTGGCGCTTGTATATTATTGTTTTTATGCACTGATTTTCAATACATTTAAACGTCGCTTGCATATTATCGCTTTTTTAACATTTTCGATTAAAAAAATAAACTTTGTTGTTCATTGGGGTGATTTTCCGTTAGTGCACAGAACGATATTGTGATGCTGTGGACTGCCAACGTTAAAAATCCCGCAGCAATTGATACCGGCCATTCAAACACACAATATGATATTCAAAAGCACTGCGCTGTATCCTTACGTACCACGCTCTTTCCCGTTTTGCGGCCGTACGAGTATTCCAAGCCCAGCGTCTTCTTTGGTTCTTCATCCCGGTCCAGAAACTTGTGAATCAGTCGCGACTTTCCCTACGAAAAAAAAGAGAGCATGTCAGACAACACGTTACCTAAGTGCATTAGGTACCTATCTTGAAGAATCTTGTGCATTACCAACGACCATTGATCAATCAACAGAAATATAAGCAGGCGGATAATGTCACGCGGCAGGACAGGAGTAGGAACTGACACTCCTGCAGGACTGCAGCAAACATAACGTAGTATTGACAAACACCTAACAAAAGTCGGTAATTTTTTATCAAATGCATGCTTTTATTTTGAGCAGCATGACGAGCATGCAAGCAATTCACTATCTGCCTACCGTACCAGACCTAGCATGATGTGACTGTTACACTCACCACACCCACAGTCACAGTCCCTGACAATAGCCCAGAGAACACTGTTAGCCACTGTGCTCGGTCACTGACCGCCTGTTTTCCGCCGACAAACAGCAGCGTCGACTCCACGCTGTGACTCTCTGTCAGCTCCAGCCCACGCAAGATGCGCGCCTGGTTCATCTTCTCGGCTATCACCCAGATGTTGTCACTGCCGGGAACACGGGAAACGGGTGTGAATACAGTTGAAAACACCGCCCCTGGGACACCCCGGGGTCGCACGCAACGATAAATATAGCAGCCTCAATTACCGTGATTTGGTTTAAGAGTTATTTATCAATATGATAGGTTATGAAAAACGTTACCCAGATAAAACACTACTCACCCTTGAAATTCTTCCTCTGCTTCTTCTGTGAGCTTGTTATTTTCGGTATCTTCCGAATTCTTCCTACTCTTCAAGGCCATTTTATTTGCTCTGAAACAAATATCAACTAAATCATGAAAATGCATAAGTTGTAGTTGCACATCACAACTGTAGCTCGTTTCCGGTTCATAACAGCCCGGTAAACATTGGATAAAGTACGCTAAGCAGACCGGCCATTTCTTGCTGATCTAGCACGTCAAAAAATAATACTGAGGGACCCTCAGTGAGGGTGCACTCTCTCACGCTTATGTGACACCTGGCCATGTCTCTCCCCCTCATCTCCACTTGTCACCCCAAAAATCCAGCACCCCTCCCTCTCACCTGATCGCGGAGTCCGCGGTGCGCGCACCAACGGCCGACGGAGGCGGACGGGAGGTGGGCGGTCGGCTGAGTGGTGCTGTCGGCTTGTCCCCACCGCCCCTCAGGCTGGCTGTGCTGCCACGGACACTCGCAGGGGCGGATGGATCGCCCCTAAGACTAGCCGTGCTGCCGCGAACACTTCCAGGGACGGCTGGGTCACCACGTAAGCTGGCCGTGCTGCCGCGAACACTGCCAGGGGCGGCTGGGTCACCACGCAGGCTGGCTGTACTGCCACGAACGCTGGCAGACTCGGTCGCATCTCCATGCAGACTGGTTGTACTGTCCCTGATACTATCAGCAGCAGTCTGATCGCCCCTTATGCTGGTTGTACTGCCACGGATACTGGCTGGGGCGCCAGGATCCCCTCTCAGACTGACTTTGCTTCCACGCATACTGTGCGAGTCACCCGCAGCATGGGGATCCTCTCGTAGACTGGCCATGCTGCCAGAAATGCCAGGATCCGCAATGTCACCCACACTGGAACGAGTGCCACCTTGATTGCTTCGGAGACTGGCAATGCTGCCTCGGACACTGGCTCGCTGGATGCCGTCTGCAGGGTGGGTGGAGTCAGTGATGTCCTCACCATCACCAGAGGGTCTGCTCGGGTACTCAGGCTCCACCGGAGAGGCAGTCGGCTGGGGGATGTTTTCGTCTGAGCCAGGAACTTCTGTCATGTTCTGTTCATTCAGAATAGCCTCCTCCGTAAGAAGGTCGTCCATAGCTGGATCCGGTTCCGCAGGTGGCATTGGAGTTCCTCTAGTCATGTCCATGTTGAACGTAACAGTAAGTTACTGTAGATTTATACCTAAATGTGACTGAAAACACCAACAATACATGTCATTTATTTATAATCAGGGGTAGATAATTAGGACTTTTGGTAATTACCTCTTTTGCACCTTGTAAAACTTGACAAATTGGCAAAATAAGAACATGAAAGGAAAGAACACATACATTCTTCTAAGCTTAAAATTGAGATCACACATCAATCCTACTTGATACTTCTTACACTAAACGTTTAAAGTATCTGTTTTTTCTTAGGAGTGATATGACTGTTTGAACAATTTTCTGGGTTGATATATAACTTTTAACAATATTGAGCAATGAGCCATGCAGGAATTATAAGGCACAATTCAAATTCTCAATTCTGACACTTAAAGGGACGGACACGCCTAAGAGCTGGACTTTTTGATGACGTCTTCGGGTGACGTCATGTCGTGTGTGACGTTTCGTGAGCAGGTAAGGAAAAGTCACCACCGCTGGCGAACATTGGTGCGGTAAATGGCAAACACAAATGCTGCGCAAAAAAGACAAATATGTAACTTCAGTTCCAACAACATTCGTTCGGACGACAATGTCAAGGCGAATCAAGAAGTTCTTCATGCGATTGTTAGTTATCTGTCGTGCTATTTTAGTATGATTGTTATTAGCTGTTGATTTGTGAATTGTATTATCAAAATCAATGTTATTGAGCGCAGATTCAGTTTATTTTCAGATGTACCTAGGTACCCTTACACTTTACTGATCTCAAGCTGTTCAAACACCCTTGACAAAGTCGATTAAGATGAAACGTTGGGTATAATTTATACTGTGTTTTCTCTGCATTACCTATTAACATATTCATCATATATACAATATAAGGGCCACATGCTTATTACAGGGAGACATGTCAGACAGCCCAGTAGGATGAGGCTTCGTCAAGCGTCATTTTTAGCAAAGCTTTTCTTGCTTAAAATCCAGTCTGCAAAACATGGCAGGGCTTACACTTTGGCTTACACTTGACTCCCAGCTGTTGTGTCTTTGCTATGCGATGTTAAACATATAAGACATCTTACTATTCATGTATGTGCCATGACGACTCTTGTAATCTTTTCACAGCCAAGACGCTCCTAAGGTACTGGGAATGTGGGGGGTGCAGCAGCATCAGTGCAGCACCGATGGTCGGATGCGACGGCTACGATAAATGGTACCACTTCCGTTGTGCGGGACTGACAAAGGAGCCAGGTAAGCGCAAATGTTTTCTGTCTCAGTATTTTTGTTGCAGCTATAGTGATCAATGAAATATTTTCCGCACTGTTCAGCCAAACATGTATTTCAAACAATCTGCTTCCCAACCAAGGACGTCGCCACGGGGGGGGGGGGGAGGACGGAGGGGATCTCGTCCCCTCCACTTTTTAAAATTTTAACATTACGCCTATGGCGTTGCATGGAAAGAATCGACTTGAAATGGTCCTCGTCCCCTCCAAAATGGTCAACGTCCCCTCCAGTCGTCGCACCGTGGCGTCGCCCCTGTTCCCAACTACACAAATTTAGTCAAACAATGTGCCAATATGGAATTTTCAGGTTCAGTTGCATGAAATAGGAACAATGATAATTGGAGATTACGTATACCTGCAAGAGAGGAAAACAGAATACATTGTATTGCTTGTCCTTCACCGATACTGTCATTTTTGATTTTCCATTTCTAGAAACACCGACATGGCGATGCAGGTGGTACTGCCTGGTGAGGCCGCGGTCTCCGGAATCGCCTGCAGACGAAGTCACCTGGCGTCCATCTGCACATCACTTGCAGCAGTGAGGCCTGCTGACAGCGTCTGGCAGTGTCGGCAACGTGCCAGCCAGCTATCTGGAGTCCTGCTCACCGCAGGTCGCCGACAGGAGGGGCGACGCATCGTCTCCGAGGTCGCCTCAGCAGCAGTGAGACCCCACTGGCCGTCTTCTTAGGCTTCAACTAGATTGCGAACAACCTATGCTGAGACAACGCCCATGACGTGTGATCCGGTACCGCTACCGCACTGCGTGCCTGTGCCCGCCGTGAGCCGCTAGTGCATGGGTTCGACCATGAGAATATGTGTTTATGTTGCTTTTACTATTGTTTATACGTTGAAGTGACGAATTGTTTATTTTTCGCAAGCCTCCGCTGTCCGGTTGCCTGCAGCTCCATGCAACGCCAGCTGTACTGTTGTTTTAATGTTGTCTCTCCGCTCAGCTGTACTGTTGCCTCTCCGCTCATAACAACCTATGCTGAGACAACGCCCATGACGTGTGATCCGGTACCGCTACCGCACTGCGTGCCTGTGCCCGCCGTGAGCCGCTAGTGCATGGGTTCGACCATGAGAATATGTGTTTATGTTGCTTTTTATACTATTGTTTATACGTTGAAGTGACGAATTGTTTATTTTTCGCAAGCCTCCGCTGTCCGGTTGCCTGCAGCTCCATGCAACGCCAGCTGTACTGTTGTTTTAATGTTGTCTCTCCGCTCAGCTGTACTGTTGCCTCTCCGCTCATAACAACCTATGCTGAGACAACGCCCATGACGTGTGATCCGGTACCGCTACCGCACTGCGTGCCTGTGCCCGCCGTGAGCCGCTAGTGCATGGGTTCGACCATGAGAATATGTGTTTATGTTGCTTTTTATACTATTGTTTATACGTTGAAGTGACGAATTGTTTATTTTTCGCAAGCCTCCGCTGTCCGGTTGCCTGCAGCTCCATGCAACGCCAGCTGTACTGTTGTTTTAATGTTGTCTCTCCGCTCAGCTGTACTGTTGCCTCTCCGCTCATATATGACACCCTCTATATGAATGGCACTAATGATTGTCACACCCACTGTCCGTATTGTCCGTAGTGGTGTACGCCCATGTTAATACATTGTGCAGAATCCAGATTCTATTTAGGAGAGTTGAGCCAAGTCACCATAGGCTCGGGAAGAGAGCAACGTGGAGGCCCACTGCCCCTTCCCCGGCCCCCACTGGGGGCGCCAGCCACTCCAACTTTTGACTGGATGTCAAGAGCGTCGCCACGAGGGGAACGAGTCGCCGGCCAGCCAAGGTAGCCAACGGCGTGTGAAGGTTGCCTGACCTCGAGGAAACTGAGATGGCACCAACGGAGGTTTTGTTAAGTAGGCGACCAAAATTCGAGCGGCAGCAACCTGGGCACCTTCACAGATAGCAGTGCCGCGTATCAGGGCGCCTTCGACGTTGAGCCGGGCGCCGATCATCAGGACGCCGGGGGAATATGACCCAATATCCCCCGTAAATATGTGCCTCGGAAGGGAGACCCAACCATAAAACTGAAAGCTCGCCGTATTTTATCCACTATTTTTCGAGCAGGTCCATAGATTTCCGTGCTCAAAAGTGCGGGGATATTCCCCAGTGTTTGAGTTGGATGGGACTATAGTGGCGTTTACACCGACAGGAGATTCCCATTGCCGGCTGTGGGAAACTACTGTCGCCTGTCGGTGTAAACGCCATTCATATTTCCTGCGTCACCCCTGTGGGGACGCCCTTACTCCATGGTGCCGAGCTTATCAATTTGGATATCAATGGAATCAAAATCTCATCGATCGATGAAGAACTAAATTACCCCAACCCGGAGAGCGTCTTTGGAATCAAAGCAGTAGCACATGACGCAAGACTTCAGGCAAATAAATCCTTCTTGTCTGAAATAAAACATTTGTGTATTGATGAGCACGTTTTATAAGCAATGGTAGCAAGATTCTCCATGTATTGGGTCAAAGTGATAATTTAGTAGCAGATACTTACCGTCGCATTTCGTCTTTTTTTAATTAATAATTTATATTGTCAGAACTAGCAACATGTCTCTTCACTCAACAATAATTACAAAAGTGAAAAAGAAATGATAAATTGCTTATATTTTGGTGAAACTAAAAATTAATTCAGCACATATTTTTTTTACAGCGTTGAAGTCCAGCTCCAAAGGACAGCTGACGATCGTAGCCGAGCAGGCTGTTTGGTACTTCTTCACTACTTCTTAGAAGTACCCGTTAGTACCGATCATGTCTCACATAATAAGCTATTGGAACAAAAATATCCATGTTCTTCTAATTATTCTCCTTTCACACTTTAAATAAATACTTTTGAAATGCATTCACTAATTAATTTCACAAAAACAGCTTGAAATTTTACAACGTCAAAATACTTATTCCCATTTCCACCATGAAACCACCACTATATTACTTGCTTACAGAACCGTGCGCACAGTGCGCGCAGTTTTATCGTGACGTCAGAGGGTGCTTCCTCAGTGGCGCCCCCTGGCGGGGAACGCGTGCAAAAAGTCCAGCTCTTAGGCATGTCCAAAGGGACCCTCCCACCTTCAAAAAAGTTAATGAATTGGCATAAAAGTGATGTAGCGTGAATCACAAAGAGCGAAAATGAACATCTACCAAATTTTACCGGAAAATATTCACCCGTTTTCGAGATATAAGACTTTTATTTTTGTTTACTTTTTGGGAAATCCGCTGTTTCTATGACGTCACATAAAGGTTTTCTTTACGTCGGCATTTGGAAGCAATAGTTTGGTATCAAAGTGCGACAAATATTGCGCGAATGATGCGTTTATCTTATCAAGGTCAATATATGATGGCCAATAAAGGATTCCAGGACAATTCTTATGGCATTTCTTCGTATCGCAATTCTTCGTCTGCAAATCTTCGTCAGGGCATTTATTCGTACCTATCGCATTACTTTGTCTCGCACCAGGGTATATGAAAATCGGCTCGCATTTCTTCTTCAACGCAAATATATGCAAGAGTAAGCATTGAGGGACAAATAAATGCACCGACGAAGATTTGTAGACGAAGAAATGCGGACGAAAAATTGTGCTACGAAGAAATGTCATGCGAGGATTCGTTCGGGTACCATGACATTTATGTGATTTCAAAGTCAAGGTTCACAGCTGATCTGCTAAATCAAGCCAAGAATCCAAACTATCAAAAAACTATAAATATTTGTCTGTCACAGAGGTCTCAAGCAATATAAGGTTGACATATGTTGAATCAAAAATCTACTGTCACAACTCACATCTCCTGCCTTAGTTTATCATTGTTGTTTTAACTTGCTTTCAAGAGAAACAGAAGCCAGTATCTGATATCACTTCAGATGATTGTTTCAAGATCTGAGTTCAAATGGAAATAAAAGCAAGATCAAGATGAAACAGGGATTATTGCTGTTAAAGTATTTTGGCCATGATACAACAAGCACATAAATCATTAGCCAAATCAAATACTGGTTGGTTTGTCAAGATGTTTGTTGTCTGTCGTCTGTCGAGCTGCTATGAACACTGAAAGAGTGAGCTGCCCTCACTCTTACTTTAAAGAGAGTAGTTTAAGTTGAATGGTAGTGAGCTGTAATTAGACAAAGCAGCTATTCAGTGCTCACATCAAGCCAGGCTAGGAAATGGCATCAACTGTGGTGGGAGGAAGCAGGTTCGGCAGCCCTATGTTGTAAACTTCTGTTATGTCTTGTGTTTGATCAACTGATGTTTTCTGCTCTGTTTTGTGCAGTGATAGTAGCAGGTAACTGCATGCTTGTCAAATTATGTGAATAAACGAATTCATAACATTGCATTTTTCTCTCCATGCAAGGAACAAGTAAGATGTTGTAGAAAATGTAATAGAGGGCTGCATTGCTGATTTTGCACTTTATCAGAGCTTTATTTAGAATTGCTTTCCTGAAAGCTACACACAGGCCACAGTGCTGAAATTCACAATGTCATAGCTTTTGGCAGAAAAAAGAAAAGACTTACCGAGGTTAAATTGGCTGAAAGTATGGCAGAGCAGGTCTTGATGCGTATGCCCATCCGTGTGCTTGCCGAAGCCGAACTGACTGCAACACATTTAACTCTGACCCACCATGGTGGCTGGCATATCCAGAACTTTCACCACTCTAAACAAGACAACTTTCAGCCCTCAGCATTGTATTAAAACACTGTACAAAACACTCAAAATTTGTTTCAGTGCCATCCACGGACAACATCAGTCGCCATTCACCAGGCCAGTAAAAACAGAATAGATAATAGCTTCAAACCCATGTAGTCAGAGTTACTAGGTCTGCACCTCAAAACAAAATCCAGGTGACATTCACCACGCCAGTAAAAAACAGGTACTTAGGTAACGTAACAGCTTCAAATCTGGTAACATGTTGGTCGGACTTTACACTACCATATTTACATGGAATAATATGATACCAAACAATAGTGCAACCATTCTGGACAACAAAAGTGTATGATAAAATTAATTTAGAATACTCTGGCAGCATGATTTACGAGCACAGGCAGGTGTTACCTACCAGCCTTCTCAATGCTCGTAAAACCAACATTGTAGTTTTGATTTTACCTTACATGATAACACACTTGGCTGCAATGGCACATTTAATTTAATACTGTGAAAAGACCAGTTATAACCACTTCACAAGCACAATTGCACCTCATGCCGACATCCTTTTCCAAAGACAGTCAGCAGCGTCTTTCGTCAAAACTGGAAGATAAATCCCCTTTCAACTGTTAACATCAAAAATATTTCTTCATGGTGTGACTTTGATCTCCATATGGAAACCTTGCAGGAAAAGAATTAATGTCAATTGTCAGCTCTTCAAATTTCTTTGGACTTTAACTTGCAGTACCATATCCAGTTTGCTTTGATATTTTGTTTTTTATTCCATGTTGAAGTTGAACACCAAGCTCCAGATATAGCAGGCAGCTTGATCATCTTCGGCCTTGGTATAATATCAGTCCAAGTTCCAGTGGTGGGTATCTTCTAATATTCAAATTAAAATGAAAAGCAACATGCTTTCTCAGCGCCGACGACGGATTTCACGTTGATAAACAAGGGAGCTCAAGGTCAGCAAAACTCGGGTTCAAGGAATGGCGGGCGTTGAAATGACTGCTGACGTCATCAAAAAACCGCTAATGGTTAAGAGATAGGGACTAAGCTGGTCCCACCCTGCAAGTAAAGGGAAGAAATTTCTTGAACACCATAAAGCTGCGGGGGTTGCGACCAGGATAAATGGTGGTTTCTGAGCCTGGCCGCAAACTTGGCTATCTCAACTCAAAACTAATGTTAAGGTGGGATGGTCCCTTTAAAGGGACCCTCCCACCTTCAAAAAAGTTAATGAATTGGCATGAAAGTGATGTCGCTCGGTTCAGAAAGAGCAAAAACGCATATCTACCAAATTTCATCGAAAAATATTCACCGGTTTTCAAGATATTAGACTTATACTTTTGTTTACTTTTTGGGATCTCCGCTGTTCCTAGCGACTTTATTTGAAAGTGCGGCATTTGTTGCGCGCAAAGCAGCATATACCACCGCGTGCTACAAAACGTTTTAGTCAAACATTTAACGGACGTTCGAAAGCCTGATGACGTCATCAGATTCCCGTAATGGTTAAGAGATAGGGACCACGCTGGTCCCACCCTGCAAGTAAAGGGAAGAAATTTCTTGAACACCATAAAGCTGCGGGGGTTGCGACCAGGATAAATGGTGGTTTCTGAGCCTGGCCGCAAACTTGGCTATCTCAACTCAAAACTAATGTTAAGGTGGGAGGGTCCCTTTAAGTTGATAGTTCTGAAACAGAAAAGCATCCATATTCCATGACATTTTCACAACACCTGCATACCATCAACCATGACCTTAAAAAAAGCTACAAAGCACATGAATGTCGCTAAATAATTTAACTTTAACTAATTAATTCATTACAGATCCCTACCTAACAACCATACGCACCTCTTCTTCAAAAAATCCACACGTTTTGTTTTGAACTTCGGAATGTAAACAAACAACTGGATCAGCTGATTAATGCGCTTCCATATTGCTACCACATTCCTCCAAATTGAAGATAATGAAGGATTTTTTTTTCATTCATTTGTATTGAGGTTGACCGCGACCAATACCGCGACTGAAAAGTCACGCATTGTGTGAATACCATTGTACCGTGTACGTATTAAAAGATAAATAGATATCTTGCCTCAAACTTATTTGCTGTTTCTGCGCTTGATCATATGACGGTAACGTCCCAAAACTACACTATCCTTTCATGACCGGAATCGTCTCAGTTTTCATTTCACCATCACTTCTTGCAGATGAACTTGCTTTAGTACGGTATCGTCGGTTAGCGCATCTTTCCTAGCTAGTCGCCTTCACTAGATCTCTCCGCACTCCCACCGTCACACACTTATCCTCCAATACGGATCGGTATATTGAAGTGTAAAATGTACAGTCGTACTACGAAAGCGGCCGCCGCAATCGGCTCGGCGGCAGTCCTCCGGCCGTCGGCGGGGAGCGCCGCAGCGTCTGTCTGTCTGCGCCGTCCGGCGGGGTCATGGCATGCCTGGGGCGGTCTGCGTCGGTGACGTCACGCGTCTGGTGCCCGGCGCCGCGCGCACAGACACCGCCATGGCACGCAACACTGATTGCACGATTACATCGAGTCTGTATACCAAACTGTACACAAGCACTCCGCTCGCGTGATCGCGCCATTCGCACCGACCGTATAAAAGCAGGTTACTGCGACGACTGCCGAGCCGGGCGCCTTCCGCCCGGCCCTCGAGCTCACAGGGCCTCTAGCTATATTGTCACAAGCTAGCTAGTAATTCACATCAAACGCGTCATACTATCTGCATATATACCTCCGTCATCATCAGCATCAATAATAATAAAACGTAGAAAACTAAAAACATAAATCATTGGGAATACTCCAGTTAGGCTTGGACCGCAGATTCTATCATAAATAATAATCGGAGATGACTGTTTCGTTTTTCGGCCACGCTCCAATCTGTCACCCTGTTCACCGTCGCGCCGCGGCGTCGGCCAGGTCTCTGTACACATCCAAGCCGACACGCAGTCGTACAATGCCTCGCCGTATACACAAACCGCCGTGAGCCGGCGCGGGCGGCCGCTCGGCGCATCTGGGGCCCGCACTGTGGCCGACCCGGCCCGGCCAGCGGCCACACACAAGCTCGGCTCCTCCCCGCGCGTGGGGCGCCCGCACGGTAACACTTTCCATCGTCTTCCTCAGTCTCTTTGGTTTCAGACGCATCCGCCGTGGCCGCGTCCAGTCGCGCGCCGGTCCGCCGTCTCTCTGCCGTCGCCGACGCGGGTTACATGTCCTCCACACGGACTGGCGACACCGCCACCACGCCTGTGGCTGGTCCAGCCCGTCGACCAGCGCCCTCTATCCTTCTCCGCAGCCCGCCCTGTCTCCTCCACAGGTTAGCTCGCGTCGCCGGCCCAATCACTCGCCCTAGTAGTCAGCTGAGCGCGCGACAGTGCCGCGCGTCACTTCACCGCGCGACAGTCCATCGCTCAGTCCACTGCGCGACAGTCTGTGTCGCCCACTGCACCGCGCGACAATGCGACACCAGTCTGTCTGTCGCACGGGTCGTTCGGCCGAGTAGCAGCGTCGCTCTGGCATGTCCCTCAGCCGATTGTCAACACTGCTGTCTCTATCACATGTTGTAATCTCTGGTCACCTCCAATCGTTGGCTCTCACGTATATGTGTGTGATGTGTCTTGTCGAATCTCCAGGGCGCCTGGCAACTACCGTCGATTTAGCTCCATCTTGATGGCTGAAACACGCGCCAAAAGCGGTCAGACAATCACGCTACGACTGACGGCACGGGCACAGACCAGAAATGGCTGACTCGCGTCGGAACCAGCCGCTACCACTACCATCTGATAAGCGAGTATCGGTAGGGCGATGGTAGCCACTTTTCCACGAAACAAAAGCATGCAAGGCAGTCCTGCTGTAGAGCTAGAACATCGGTATTTCATATCCAGCCCTGTGTTGACTCCGGAGAGAACCGAATTCCTTACGAAAACAGCCAGATCTGCTAGAAACTGGACCCGTGGGTTCAGGTACCATAATGCAAGGGACAAAGACAGACGACGTTGTTTCCCATGAGTAAAGAAGCGAAGCAATCGCAAACGCAATCACAATGACAATGATATCTCCAGCACCCTACCATGAATAATATCTGCATATCAGAAGCGACGGAGCGAAACAAGTCGGTAGGAGGGGGTTCTGTGGCGAATATAAGCCTCAAATAACGGTTTTAGAGACGTGGCGTGGCGGTTATCCGCGCTTTCCAGAAAAGGATAGATACAGATCAGTTCTTCAAAAACCTGGGGATATTACAAACTGAACGACTCGCCACCTTGTATGATTAATGACCGACCAATTAACAGAAACGAGAACCAGCTGCCTGCTTATCCCACTTGCGATACAAAAGGCTTACAGGAGTCCCCAAATACCTAGCGTATCACCACATAGAATATTATGTAGCTCCCACTTCCTCAGCTCTCCCCCACCCAAGAAAAAAAAAACGTTCCGTGCACTCACCGTCCAGAATATCATTCTTCATGGCCGTCATTTCGCGTCTCATCTCTTTGAGGATGTCCTGTTTGAGGGCATCCAGGTCAGCCGCGTTTGCGCCTCCGGCCGCCGCCGGCTGGTCGGCCGGGGACAGGCCGTTGAGGCGACTCTCGTCGTGCGAGCCGAGCCTCTTGCGGGCGGGCCGGGGGCTCTCGGCGCCACCGCCGTTGGTGGGCCGCACCACCGAGCCGCCACTGGTCGAGTGACTACGCTCCCAGCGCGGCGGGCCGCCCTCCTCCTGCGGGCAGATACGGGTGTCAGATCGGCCCTAACTCTTCAGGAGAAAGCTGGGTGGAGGTGCGTTATCCGAGCGATCAGCAAACTGTGAGTGGTTGGACAGAAGGAAATTCATCCTCGAGAAGTAACCATTGTTGACATTAACAGCGCACCTACCGGGTTAATAAATATAATTCTTGTCACATAAATTTGCTATTACATAGACGAATGACTATGAAAAGTAATATGAGTCATCCCTCACATTCCTTTCCTTCAGTTATGCTTTGTTATCTCACCTGTCCGCCAGCCGTGTCCTCGGAGGGCGCCGCCGTCATCTTCGCCTTCCTGCGCGCCAGCGTGGCCGCCATCTCGTCCATCATGGACATCACCGGGCCGCCCGCGGCACGCCCGATAGTGCCGTACGTGCTGCTACCCGACGACGAGCACGAGGATGTGTCTGAGTTGTTCACCTGGGGGAGCGGAGAGGAGCACGATCAGTTAGAAGTTCGATAAGTGCAGTGGTGCAGCGAGGTAAGCTTAGTATCACAAACAGCAATGTCTTTCGTTATTGTCCGAGTGCAGGGTAATAGAACGCAGCAGACAGCGATACAGACGCGAATGGCGCCCAGTGGCCTACATTGCTGACATTCCGTTTCCCTTTTTAGTCGTACTTTCCTCACGAAAACCCACGAACATGACATGTTTTGCCACCTGGGTGCACCTACAGACTGAGTGTCGCCGGCGGCGGTGGGAAACTCACCACTGTTTTCTTCAGCTTGGTGTTCTGTATGGCGGCGGCGAGTCCGCCCAGCCCTCCCAGGCCACTGGGCGGCGGCTCCGAGGAGCTCACCGGCCGCTGAGGGCTGGCCGCGGGCTCCGGAGGATGCGCCGCCTGGAAGGCTGGCGGGGGCGGCGGCGGCGGCGGGGGCGGTGGAGGTGGCGGCGGCGGCGGCGCTCCGCCCGCGGGCGGTGGCGGCGGTGGCGGGGGCGGCGCCGGCGGAGCAGCCGACAGCGGCTGGCTGGCGGGCTGGGGTGCCGACGAGGTGCGGTGGTGGCCCGGTGGGGAGGCGGCGTGCTGCGGCACGGGCGGCGCCGCCGGCGGCTGCGGCGGCGCCTGGGGCGGCAGCTGCGGCTGCGGCGGCGCCTGCTGCTGGGGCGGCGGCTGGTACTGCGGCTGCTGATACTGCGGCTGCTGGTACTGCTGGTACTGCTGCGGCGGCGGCTGCTGCTGCTGCTCCGAATGTCGCCGCTCCAGCTGAATGTGCGACGGCGGCGGCTCCTGGGCGCGCGGCCGCGACAGGCTGCGGTAGGCGGCTGCCGGGTCCTGCTGGCCGGCCTCCTGGTACAGGGCCGGACTGCTGGACGGCTTGTGCGGCAGCGTGTGCGCGTGGCCGTACGTGGGCTGCTGCGAGCGGGCCGTCATCTGGGCGCTCTCAGTCAGGTTCTGCCGACACAGACAGACACACAGACGGGAGCGTGAAACACGGGCGGCCTCGGTCACGCGGCGCGAGGCTCCAGGAATGCGGAACAAAGTAAACTCATTCATCTGCACGGGCGTCTCCATGCACGCTTTACACTGACAGCCACACAACCACGGTTAACTTGGGAACACAGGCACGAGAAACAATAGTGACCATGTGACATGATATCAGCATTAGTCGACTATGATAGAAGTTCGGCCTATTTCATCTGCCGAGCATCTGCAAGAAATGCAAAGAACTACACCAACGCAAAAACCGGCCGAGACCAAAGCCTTCGTCATGGCAAACCCATTTGGGTCAAACTGCGAACAATGTGCCGCTACCATACAAACAAAGCCGCAATAACCTCTGCGATAGGGCACTTCGCTTTTTGTCCCGCCAGCTTCCAATTGAACCGTCACAGGAATTTACGACCCAATATCAGCTGGAGATATGAACCTACCGCGTACGCAGTGCGCACACCATACGACCAAAGCAAAGCAGCGAGTCTGATGAAAATGAAAGTTGACGAATAATGTGCTTTTTTCTTACGCGTTGTGATGAAGTGTTGAAGATATTGCTTATACATGTAACATGTCTTATGCATAATAAATTATTTCAACAGCCTAGCAAGTCCTTGTTAGACGCCCGATAAACGCCAATTGAACTGGTCTCCGGGAGGCTTCATCGAAAACTTTCGTTCGAAAGGTTTTCAAAAGAGGATTGAAAAAGTCTTCAAGACCAATTTTGTCTGGTGTGATATATCGACTGAGCATTATCTCACAACTCCAATAAAAAAGGAGCACCAACAGCCAACAAATACCTATCGGCCGACGTAATTAGCATCCACCGTTCATTCACGGAGTGCAGACATGGGCGATTTTCCCGATAATCCCTCCGACCGGTTCCTAGCCTTCCGCCAAGGCCGTCGGTCCTGCCGGCCGATAGCCCAAGTATGGAGAGCGGCGCCGTGACTCAGGGGCGGCCCGCCAGAGAGCGTGCACGGGCGTCCGGCCAGGGCAACATTCGAGAACATACCACCGGCGAGGGTACAAGGGGAGCTACTATGGCACTGTAGGCCGGCAGCCTGAAAAAGCGCTAGAAATTCCCCCAAACTGACTGTCCGCAATATGAACAAAATAGGTATCATTTAATCCCAAATTGATCGAAGAATACGATTCCGATGCTAGTTTTGCCCTAAGGTCAAAATTGAGGTCGTCAGTTGTCACCAAACACAAGACAATTTAGACTCTCTATAGGCCACCACATTTACCGATTTTAATGATGAACTTTAGTGGTAATTTATTAGTTGACCAATCGTCGTTTTGAACGAAATTTCCTGTCAGACTAGTTCAGGGCACTGTTGTTCACTGTGCCAACATCATTCTGACATATTGCATCGCTTTTCTGCAAGATAAGCTAGCTGTTTGCAAGCAGCTGCAAGACGTAATTTAAAATCATATCCAATTTTTTAATTAGACTTTTATAAAAACGTTATTTCGAGCGGCTAAAAATGAACATTTCATACTAGCCTCTGATTGCTCATCTTTTGTTCCATATAGGTGCTTTGCTGCTTTTCCCTGCTACTTTTCGAGATATGCGCCAGTAAACCACATGATGTAGGGGCAATTGTCACCTCGCCGCTCTACTGAAGGCCCGGCGCTCTTTAACCCTATTCCTGGCGGGGGGGGGGCCTCAGGAGCCCCCCCTGAGGTTTTTTGGTTATATCTCCCAAACGCGTTGAGCTAGGAAGCTCAAATTTTCTGACTTTTCCTAAAAGGCTTCTACGCAACATGTCTGAAAATTTTGAGTTGATCTGACCTCAGGTCAGGTCACCAGAGGCGGTTTGGTGACGCTACCTCAGAAAAGTTTGCAATCACGCCAGAGCTAGAGTTTTTGACCGATCAATTTCTTCTCTTCAGGGTTTAGTTAGGGTACCAGTATGTGCAATTTGTATATCTCGGAATTTTGATATCGGTGACCTAAGGTCAGGTCAATTTCGCGACCTCCCCATTATAAGTCAATGGGGGAAAAATCAACTCCCTGTTTTTACCACTAAAACGGGTCGGAATGGCCCCATATACCATACATGACTTCATATACGATCAACCTTCACTACCTTGAGGTCTGTTTTGCTGTTGGGCAGCTGTGAGGTCATGTGACGTCATCAAAGGTCACCAAAGGTTTTTGGCCAATAACTCCGTACAGGAACAAGATACAGACGCGTGGATGGTCTCATTGTGTTCAGCTCGTCAAGACGCATCGAATGATATACATGATGACCTCGAGGTCACGTGACCTGAGGTCAACTTTTGACCTTGACCTTTCGAGGTCAACATATATATCATTCGATGCGGATTGACGAGAGGATCACGATGATGCCCTTAGTTTGTTCCTATCTTGACTAATTCGAAAGTTATTCGAGAAAAACTCTCTCCATATCTAGTGCCGCCATTTTGACTTTTTCGACCCCTGTGACGTCATCTTTGACCTGACCTGAAAATGACCTTAGTAAAAATTGTAGATCTTGGCCGTGCGTATCCGATGCCGTTTACCGCTTGTCGCTATCTTGCTTCGTTCTCGAGATCTCAGGGGGGGGGGCCGAATCGGCCCCCCCCCCCCGCCAGTTTCTTGTCCCGGCATTTACGGTAGCTGTGGCATTCCCGTGTTTTCCTTTACATTTGCGGAGTGCGCCCATGACCACTAGCAATATCACATTCCTAAGATTGTGCTTGACAAAATACTATAAAAGAAAAACTAGCGATATTCCCGAGCTGCCACAGTCACGACACGTGCTTATCAGTATCATTTCCGGCACCGCTCCATACACTATCCCCACCGGCCACTACTCACATCTATGGCTCTGAGCATCGTGTTGGCGAAACTGTTGGCATCGTCCACGGAGGAGAAGCTGAGCCCGTAGACCCGCTTGTTGTCACGCCACTGGTGGAACGTGGGCGTAGCCTGGTTGTACTTGAGCCCCTTCAGGATGGCACAGTTGATGACCACCTGCGGAAGGAAGAAAGCGGTGATAACGAGATGACGTATCGACTTATGTGGAAGTGCGCACAGCTGAGTGGGGCAGATTGCGACGTAAATGTGTTATTTGAAGAGGTGAGGCGTGATACAACAACATGACGTACAATCAGGGTTCGTAGAAATAGAGATATGGCATAGTATCAGAATGGACGTAGCACGTGTAATTAATTACGTTCCGTCTAAATGAGATAGGTCATGACAAGGTGAGTCTAATGGCTCTCGGCACGCAACGACGCATTGATGCATTATAGCGTCATTGCAGCTATATTAATACCACACAGGATCCATAGCACATAACAAACCAGTAGTGTCCCACGATACAGCTCACTGTCCCGGCACACTGGCACGTCACAATAATAGCACAAAATGTACTGCCTATGAAATAATCCATAAGCACCGTCATAGACAACATAGACCGTAATTTCGGCATATATACGAAGAACATTATGGCAATAAGATAACACATCTCCAACAATTTGATGGCACACGGCACACCACCGCCGCACAATACGACACAACGTCACAGCACAGTACGACACTGACCAGCTGAGGGCCTGTCATCGCACAGTTGTCGCGGTAGGTCCGGCGGCAGGTCTCACATGAAACCAAAGAAAACACTGCACGGCTTGTCACAACAGTGAGCGTCACCAGCAAACACAACACGACCCGGCAAAAGACAACAGAACACACGAAGAGACAGAGTGGAATTGCTACCATGCTTAACCCGCGCGGGGCTGGGGGGGGGGTAAATTTTACCCCCCCCCCCCCTCGCGAATTTTTGCGATATCTCAAAAACGGCGGCGCGCAGCGCCGCCAAACTTTCAGTACCTTTTCTTACATCAATTTGACACGTTCTCTGAAAATTTGAGCGAAATCCGTCGGAAAATTTTTGAGAAATTGACGTTTTAGTGACGTCATGTTCGTCATTTTCGCCTCAAAAACGGCAAAAGTTCAAACGCCGCTAACATCCTCATTTTTAAAGGAATCAAGACGTAACAAAAAAGGTTATACGTAATTTTACTTTGTCTATCAAATGGCTATCTCGGTTTTTTGAAAATTTTGGATTTTGGCCTAAATTTTTTTTCAAAAAACTGACTTTTTTGGGAAAATCATTATAAAATCCAAAATGTTGAGTCTATCGAAAAAACCGGAATATATGTCAGAGAAGTGGTCTATGTGCAACTACATACCAAATTTTAGAAGAATCGGTTCAAAAATGTGGGAGTTATTCAAAGTTTTATGACGTCACGACACACAATTTTTTTTTGGAAAAATGACTTTTTTGGAACTTCTAGACCTCGTACGGAAACAAAAATAGCACCATTCGATTCGCCGTGAAAAACTGCATCAGATAGACACCTTTTTAGGCCTTAACAACCAACTTCAAAATTTGACCTCACTTGACCTGACCTTGACCTGACCTCGACCTGAAATTCATCCAGAGGTGGTCCATATCACTTATTGAGTGTGCCTATTGAATTCTATGAGTAAAATGACCCATAAAACATGTGTCGCACATGCCCTTTTCTATATTTTGTTTTTTGGTGACCTGACCTGACCTGACCTGACCCTGACCTTGACCTCTGAATGATATTGTATGCAACGAATATTGTCTTGGTAGCCTAAGAACACGTTTTGGGCGATCAGTCTCAGTCCATGACTCCATTCTTCGGCAACTACGGTGCAAGGCCGATACTGTAGAAACTTGCAATTTGTACCCTTGACCTGACCTGAAACTTTAATTTTGACCTCAAACTTTAAATTAAGTACATGTTTTTAGTAGTTCGTGATGAGAGCTTTCGATTGGCGTTTGAATTTTCCAAATCGGACCGTTAGTTCGGGAGATAACAGGGGGGGGGGGTAAAATTTACCCCCCCCCCCCAGCCCCGCGCGTTCGGCTGGAGACCCCAGCCCCGCGCGGGTTAAGACTCACCCCGCAGACCGGCGAACGATCAGACAGCCTAAAACCGGGATTGATTTGACCGAGAAAAACACACCCCGGATGATCGCCGCACGCGGGGCACCGGACCTTCGATCCAGCCTAGCCATCTCACCGGCCCGCCCAGACCCGACCCTCCCTAGCCAGCCATTCGTTCCACACACGGAAAGCAAATAAACTCAGTGAGATATTGGGAAGTCATAAACCTCTCAGGCGGCCCGACCAGACAGCGTCGGGCTCGTTCCATTATGTACAAGCTCTCCGGGGATCCGTCTAAGCTGGTGAGGAATGAAACATAACATGACGTAACTGCTCTTTCATGAGTCTGTCTTTACCTTGACCGTGACATTTCGCCGGTACATTGATCTCCTGGCTCTTCCCTCACCCGCTGGTTCCAGTGCCTCGTGTATCGACCAGTCGCCCCCCCCCCATCCCTGCCTCCCTCTCGTCTTGGTTTATCTGCCTCTACCCTCACGTCAACGTCATACCCCCTACCCATCACCCCCGTAACAAAAGTGTCGAATCTATGGCTCCCTGTTTTACCTCGTTTCGTTCCATCCATAACATAGGTAGCGACCCCCTTTCCAAGACCCACTCGTAATCTTCATTTCAAACTAGTGCAGCCCATCGCCTCTCCGTCTCTGAATTACAATAGTATTGAACCTTCATAGAGCTATCCACGATTGACGAGATCTCATTTCTCAATATCAATTATTGGATAAAAAGCAGATAGCACTGCCATTCATCCACACTCATACCAGCCAGAAAACATTCCCCACAAACCCGTGCTCTCCCTCCCAGGGGTCCACCCCGCACCATCCACCAGCTCACCTCCTGATCCTGCAGTTTGCGGCCCACCACGCGGTACGTGTTGTTGACCACGTGGTGGTAGATGTGCACCTTAGCAAAGCCGTTGGTCGTGCCCGCCGGCACCCACTTCTTGTTGACGTCATCGTACACCATCACGTTCGCCCGACCCGACGTCAGGCTCAACTCGTTGCTGAAACGGTGACGTCACAACGGCGTCAGAGTTTGTGATGTTACGCCGTCAGATTTGTAAAGCTAGATTACTCATGTTACACCGGAAGATGTCATATCGTTGCATTGAAACGAGATGTGACGTTATATTGTTACATTGTAATCGTCAGAGATTCAGTGATATCACATCCCCATTCAATGGAACAATGGCGACATGGAGATAGATGAAAAGTGGTTAAAAAAAAACAACAAGAAAATGACGCTGATCTGGTGGAGGTATCATGTTCATTGATATAGCGATGGAGTACGGGCCGCATTATCAACATAGTATGGTACGCAGAGTGGGAATGGCAGTATGGTGATTGGTGGGTACTGGGTATGTGATGGTATGTGACAGCTCTGTGTGGCAATGGGTCAGACGGCGTGGGCCCAGATCGGGCTGCGGCCGAGGAGGCCGCGTTTCGGGGCCGTGTCAGCGAAAGCACGCACATAAACAGAGCGGCCCTCCAAACAAACGGAGCCGAGCTCGCGTGACCCGGCTACCCGTCGCAAGGTACAGGAAGTCACCGAAACTGTTGGTTCAGTCTGGGCACCTTGAATGCGCTCTCCTGGGACGATATGATCATGATCACTGCAATGACATTGTCTAGAGCCGATAGCCATGTGCGTTGACTTAGCAATAAAAAGAAGACATAGTAATGACATATGGAAACAGCCTAGCTAAGGCACATTCTGTTGTAGCTAAGTGATCGTTTCTATGTCATGCACCTTGCGCTCGGCACTGGCGGGGAAATAGCCTTCCGCGGCTAACGGGAAAACAATACTTTCCTGTCCGCACACCGCCGCATTACGTCACGACAATAAACAAGGCCTGTGTCCAGCTGGGACTGAAAGGAAGCCAGCAGTTTACCCTACCAATAGCTCGGCTCAGTCAAGAACTACGATCGCAAAAGATGCCCACTATATTCTCCGAATGAAATCAATGACAAAACACATCACAATGCTCACATAGCAATGGTAAATGATAAATTGGAGGTATCGTCAGAATCCAAATTCAAACACTAAACAAAAATATATTAAAAAGTAATGCAGTTCGTTGGTCGACCCTGTTAGGGATTCAGTTTGGATTTCAGGAGCACCTGGGTTGGATACCCTATGCCGCCTGTCCCCAACCAGCCCTCAGGAAGAATAGGAACTACGCTCTCAGCTGCCCTGTAGCCTAGGGGCAGAAGAGGAACAAGCACTCTCCTGTAACTGGGCACAACTGACCTGTTGGAGGGATAGACAAAAAGCAGTAGGTACTCAAACCAAACTCAAATTCAAACGAGAGAAGTCAGAAGCATCACAGTTCCTAAAAAGACAGCACACAAACCAAAACCAATGAGAAAGTCTTGCATACATTTTATGAACTATTGCCAGGAATACATGAACCAGCCTTCTCGTTCAAGCTCAAGCCTACATAAGAAGTTGCCAGTAATTAAAATGACCATCCCACCTTGAAATCATTAAGTGGTGATAGACAAGTGCTGCTCATGCTCAGGGATCTAAGTAGGTACTCATTCACTCACTGTGATGTTAAGTCGTACCTACCAAAAATATATTATTAAGGCATAGGTAAATTCTACAATTTTGGATTTTTTGCAAACTTGAAACTATAAATCAAACGCTTTCTCCTGCAAGGCACAGAAACATAGCAGTGCCATGCTTGCCCCTTTTCATCAAAACAAAGCCCTGCACATTTGATAAGGATTAACCACACTTAGAAGAGTTGCCTGGAAAACATGGAAAAGCCATAAAAAATATTGGTCTTAGCCTAACAGCTAACACCTGCAGAGTAGCCTTATTAGAAATCTCCCTTAGGGTTCTACCTTACCAGAAGAATCTGCCAAGGGTGCCTTAATTCTACAGTGGGCATGTCCCTGCCGCTTCTCTAAAATTATATAAGAAGAGCAATGAGAAGAGCTGTTTTGGGGATGCCACAGAACAATTTCTGAAAGGAAATCAGTAGTTTGTGTGCTACAGACTACAGAGCATAGTATTAATGGTGCACCAAAGCTGATTTTGAGACAAGTTGTTCATATAAACAAAAACATTGTAAAAATCTTAACCCTTGATGTAAAAAACATACTCAGCCTTCTCAACCCCCTAATAACACTTCATACTCCCATCAAGTGTCATGCACATGATTCATATTTGTATGATGTGCATTGTGCACCAATATCAATTTATGCCTTCTTTAGCCTCCTTTGCAAAACCAACTCATTTGGGATGAGGGAGAACAGTGGTGGCAAAAGGTTAATGAAAAATTGAGATGGGCTTAGGCCTTGGCAGAGCATGGTGAAGCAGTGAGAATGATTTTTTTCTAACAGCACAGGTCTGATGGGCAGGAGGTTTTAAAATGTGACAAGAAAAGACCCTTTCCCTTGTTTTTAATGATGGACAAATGACTGTTAGTTGATATAGCAGTACACACTGGGTCTGCTCCCAAGGTAAAAAAAAAAAAAAAAATGAGGAAGTTGAATGAGCTTTAAGGAGAACCATTTTATAGCAACCATGGCAACAGTTCGGTGAAATCCTCCATTTGCACCCTAGGCTTAAAAATGATTAGAAACCAGGCCATACTGTCAAAAAACATAAATTAACCTAGAAAATTGTTTACACTATCATTTACACCTAAAAAAGCAGGTACACTAAAAGCAGAAATTGCAAAACCTAATCTAACCTAACCTAAACTTACCAAACATAACCTCACCTTGCCTGAATCAATGGGTGGTTATGTGTAGCTTATCAATGTTTTGTGGAAAAGTATCAAAGTATTGATATGTGATCTCACTTTTTAAGCTTAGCACGATATGTCCTTTCTTTTTAGGTTTTTATTTTGTCAACTTGTCCAGTTTTTAGAGGGTGCAAAGACAGGAAAGATGTGAATCAAGATGAGCTTGGAGGAGCTACGAGGAGCAATGGGAACAATATTTTGTAACAAGAGGTTAGATGAGCTCAGAGTAGCTTGACTGTATAAATGCAGCAAAGAACTTTTGTTAATTGTTGCTCTTAATCGTCACTGATCATAAAGCAATACTCTTCAAATCGTTTTCAAGTAAAAATTAGACACATTAATTACCCTACGTTTCGCTGTATTCACTTTCTCAAGGACGAATAACATTAAAAAATATAACAATAATGCTTATCTGATTATTTTCACATTCTGAATAAAATCTACTCTACAGATTAACACGCTTTCACACATTCAAAGGCATTCCGAGGCCCCTACTAGCAATGCTTCCAGGTCTCCAGTTCCACACACCATTACAATTTACAAAGATTGGGAAAACAAGGATGGTAAATACAATGCCATGATGTAGTTCACACATATCATGCTAATCAAATTTTTGAAAAATCAACCTTGAAGCAAATCTTTTTCTTCAAAGTTAGGTAGGTACCAGGTTCTTTGTATATTGGAATTCATAATCGTGAATAACAATGAACTTTTGGGACAAGAGTATGTCTGACATATCTGTATCGATGTTTGAAATACATCCAGCAAAAAAAAATTAGTTACAAGCTGAATAATTCGCTAAATAATACGACAAAGACAATGCGGCAAAACCGGACAACGCCCAGAGACAAGCAAAATCGAAACCAAGAACTGCCCTTACCTCATGGTTGCGTTTGTCTAAAATCACAGTCAACACTGAAAATAACAATTTGTCTATCCAGCCAACATTTTCATTACTACTTCAACAATATCTTAAGCCATGATTCACTGGATTATTCACACCACTTCCCACGAAATCCGCGATCAACTCTGTCTCTGAGCGCCGGGGTCATGCCAAGGAAGTATCAATTGAGATTCAGTCACGTTTCATTGTTGGAAAATGACGTCATGAAATTGGTAAATGGCAGGTGAGATAAAATGACTGGGAAATATAAAATATAGGTAACTACAGACAAAACTTGCAAAATAAGCCCGTAAATTTTCAAAAATCAATATTTTCGACCTTCTGATATCTTCTCGAATGATAACTTGGCGAAAGTTTTTTTGTTTCATGACGTAACATTGGCTGATAAAAGTTAAAGCAAATGACATATTTCTGAAGGCTTGAGATGAGATAAGGGGGCTTCCAAACAGAGTTATAGTGTGTCCATATGATGCTTTTTTGGCCCCTAGAATTAATAGTAAAATAATTTTGCGAAACATAGGGCTGTTCACGACGTCGGTTTATGTGGTTTACATAAACTGCCCTCGGGGCACGTTCCCGGCTGTGACGTCACATGGTGTTTACGTTTACGAAACACAAGTGTTTACTTAAACAGCGACAACTAATAAGCAGTTGCGATGATACTGTAAAAGGTGCAAAGAAAAGATAATTTGATGGAAATATGTCCCATATCATGACATATTGCAAGAATAAGGACAGTTTTCATCACAAAATACCCACGACGCTAGACGCTGGTTAGCCGAGAACTTTGCTCAAAATAGGTCTTAATTATAGTAATATATAAACTAGTAATAAAATAATAAAACCTACCACTCCAGTCCTCTGCGACCCGTGCAGGGTTATTTTGAAACTCATTTACCCACCCATCAGCCCCTGAACTGTCCGAATTCAAAGTTCCTAACTCACAACTCGCCTCACGAGTTTGCCGCACATCGCCATCATTGTCACATAAACGCGTTTACGCGCCATGTTGATGCTCTGAGGCATCAACCGCATAAACGGTTTACGGCGGAGGTCTGACGTCATTGACGGGATGTGACGTCAGGATCAGGTCGACGCTGATTGGTCCTTCAAAAAATAAACATGTTTACGGTTTATTAAACTGGATAAACCGACGTCGTGAACAGCCCTATTCCGCGCGGGGCTGGGGTCTCCAGCCGAACGCGCGGGGCTGGGGGGCGGGGGGTAAATTTTACCCCCCTGTTATCTCCCGAACTAATGGTCCGATTTGGAAAATTCAAACGCCAATCGAAAGATCTCATCACGAACAACTAAAAACATGTACCTACTTAAGTTTAAGTTTGAGGTCAAGGTCAAGGTCAGGTCAAGGGTACAAATTGCAAGTTCCTACAGTATCGGCCTTGCACCGTAGTTGCCGAAGAATGGAGTCATGGACTGAGACTGATCGCCCAAAACGTGTTCTTAGGCTACCAAGACAATATTCGTTGCATACAATATCATTCAGAGGTCAAGGTCAAGGTCAGTTCAGGTCAGGTCAGGTCACCAAAAACAAAATATAGAAAAGGGCATGTGCGACACATGTTTTATGGGTCATTTTACTCATAGAATTCAATAGGCACACTCAATAAGTGATATGGACCACCTCTGGATGAATTTCAGGTCGAGGTCAGGTCAAGGTCAGGTCAAGTGAGGTCAAATTTTGAAGTTGGTTGTTAAGGTCTAAAAAGGTGTCTATCTGATGCAGTTTTTCACGGCGAATCGAATGGTGCTATTTTTGTTTCCGTACGAGGTCTAGAACTTCCAAAAAAGTCAATTTTCAAAATTTTGTGTGTCGTGACCTCATACAATTACCCCCACATTTTTGAACCGATTCTTCTAAAACTTGGTATGTAGGTGCACATAGACCACTTCTCTGACATATATTCCGGTTTTTGCGATACACTGAAAATTTTGGATTTTATAGTTATTTTCCCCAAAAAGTCAGTATTTTGAAAAAAATTGGGTCAAAATCCAAAATTTTCAAAAACGGAGATAGCCATTTGATAGACAAAGTAGAATTACGTATAACCTTTTTTGTTACGTCTTGATTCCTTTAAAAATGAAGATGTTAGCGGCGTTTGAACTTTTGCCGTTTTTGAGGCGAAAATAGCAAACATGACGTCACTAAAACGTCAATTTCTTTAAAAAAAATCCGACGGATTTCGCTCAAATTTTCAGGGAATGTGTCAAATTAATGTAAGAAAAGGTAATAAAAGTTTGGCGGCGCTGCGCGCCGCCGTTTTTGAGATATTGCAAAAATTCGCGAGGGGGGTAAAATTTACCCCCCAGCCTCGCGCGGGATATCATTCCTGTGCTGATTTTTACAGCTATCGCCTAAAATAATATGAGTCACCCACGGTCTCATTTGCTCAAATAAGGCCAGGGCTTCGCCAGTCACCAGGGGGGGGGGGGGGCGCGACTCCTAGCCCTCGCTCGTAGCGAGTGTGCGATTACGACCGACAATGGATGCCTTCTTCGGGGTATTGAATGTTAAGCAGGGCATCCAGACCACAAGCGGTGTGGCATCCAGCTAGCGAAACCCATAGGAGGGTTGCACCATACTGACCCGGAGCCGGAGAACTCGGGCAGACCGGAAACCCGGAGTCGGTGTCGGAGTGATATCAACGCTACCATAATTCCGAAACACTGCCGAGAAACGTAACGCTGCTCCCAAGTCCCAATATCGGGCTCTAACTATAGGTAGGTATGTTACTATACTATACAGCTACACTATACTATACAGTTACTATATGCGGACAGCCAACAATAACATCGATAACATCCAAGGGCCGAAGTCTTCTGCTCGAAGAGCCAGCATTGCTAAACGACGTGCGATGTAACTATGCCTTATAACGGCCGTGGAAAGGTGTGTCCTTGGGCAAAAATATTTGCCTTTGGAGTGTCATGAACGCAATCAGCAATACACTACCATAGCGAACAACATGCTCTGTCTGAAACTGTGCCCTGCTATGAAAGAATAGTGATTAGTGAATAGCTTTATTGCAATTCAAAAATTAACGTGCGGTGCGAGGAAATAGGTAAAACATGCTCATAATAACAGAACCCTCATTTCGAGGCTAAATTGACACGCATATTGCATAGTGCATAGAACTATTTCTTATCATCACGCCAATGTCGATGTCGATTAAACGTTGTAAATTTATTACCTCGTTGTTCGTTATAAAGCCTTGCTGGTACGGATGTTAGCACCAACCACCACCGACAGCATGCATGACACCATGTTAGTCCGTACGGCCCGGGTGCCGGTGAGGTAGTGGGTCCCAGTGTTGCCTGCAGTCTTCGATGGCCCGTAAAAAGGTACCAAAGGGCCGTATAAGGATCTACGATCCATCATTTATGACTGGTTAAAGGAAACGTTAACCCTCGCCCGCACATGGGGGGGGGGGGTGGTTGCCACCCTCCCAGGCAGTCTTTCTGCTCTGCACTCAACATTTTTAGAGCTAGAAGGCGGATTTTTCGTATAGCTGCTCGTCTATCCTTTCTTGATGTCCACTGAAAATTTCAAGTTTCTGTAATTTTTGGTTTCGGAGATATGACCTTGTTTTTCAGGTCATGTCATGACCCAAATGGCCAATTCTCAACATCTTGCGTTTGCCATGGGCCTTGTGAGCTTTTGACACCCTGATTTCGGCCTTTTATGCCAGTCTTACCTCCCACCTATCATGGAACATGTTGTTCGACGATGTACAGGGGTCAAGGTCAGGGTCAAGGTCAACCTAGGTCATCTAAGATAATTGCGTTTTAGGAAAGCTTAACTTACTTTTTGTGAAGTTTTTTTTTACTGCATTTTTGGTAAAAGCTTCTCAGATCATGATTTCATGTGATATGGACCCAAAAACAGTCGGTGCACACATCAGTATACACACAGACACACACAGACATACAAACACATATAATTGACCTTGACCTAACTTGACCTGAAATGACCTCAGCAGCAAAATTCTGGTCGGATAGTGTGACAAAGAGGTTCTAGCTGGCTTGGCACCAGAAAACAGCATCGTCATCGGTATTTGATAAGCAGCGCACTTGATATCCAACGGTGACCCAAAACAGCAACATTTTTTAGTTTGACCTGACCTGGAAGGTCAATGACTGACCTGAGAAGGTAAAACTGGGTATCATTGGATTCGTCTCTTCCCAAAAAATCTTTTTGGACTTTACTGCTAAGCTCTATCTCCAACAGGAACGAAATGGCGCGGGGGGGGGGTGGCAACCCCCCCCCCATGTGCGTTCTAGGATGGGAAAATGGCATGTGCGGGCGAGGGTTAACGAATAAATTTGTGTTGATTTAACTAAGGCAATAAGGTAACTCGTTAATTAAAGCAGTGTGTACCTAGCCTGCTGCAATATTAAGCATTCATGTAAATCGAGCGCTAAATAGTACCTAAATGGACCTAGTCATTTTCAGTAGGGCGCAGGGTGACATATGCATGAAAGTAAGCTAACATTGATAGGGGAAACGTCGATATGCCGTTGTAGTCAGGGGCCCGGGCTTTCTCCGACATGCTCTCGGCGTTGTCCCTCTGTTAGCTTATCCGTCCGTCCACATCTTGCTGTGTCCAGCTATCATTTGGGAGCGTCGTCCACAAAATGTGACCTCTAATGATTTAGATTGTCGGCTGAAACTAAAAAACCTACCTAAATAAATATGTGACTTTGATATAAAGTAGCAATATGTTGAATACAGATAGGCTTGCCGTTGCGGTACAGTTTTTAAAAGGAGCTATGTAAACGCCGAAAGGCCTCATTTACGCCATGCGTGGCGCCTGCTGTCCGTTTGCTGCTCAACTAAATGTTTTCTTTTCCAGCAGTGCTGTCGTCCGTGACAAGGGTGTGGCGCGATGACGTGGTGATGGGCTGATGACGTCCTGGTGTTGGCGTCATCCACACGTCATCGGGTGTCGGGTGACGAAACATTACTGAGGCGAGCCGCTGGGAATGCGGCTCCGGCGTCCCCGACCAGAGAAACGGCGACATTTGTCATGACTTGTTTTCTGGTATGTTGAGCCGTGAGAGTTTTCTCAAAAGCAGGTTGATACCGATATGTGATTGTAATCGCGTGTTGATAAGTAATACATGCTAGAGACGGTAGCATGTGTAATGTGTATTGTGTAATTGTGGAATTCATTGCTGGACTGCTACTTTTTATTTCTATTATCTGTTTATGTATGTATGAATTTTATTTATTTATTTATTCATTTATTCAGGGTTTTTGACGGGCCGGTAGGTTGTCAACCCCCAGAACAATTGTGAGCCGTGTTTTACAACAGCATTTATTGGCAAAACATGCACCCGGATCAGAAAACTTGCATAAGACTTTTGTTACACTTATCATGCATATGTGTGACGTCACAGTTTTCACATATGTAAACCGATACACCGATGCGCCATCGATTACCACGATACACAATTTTCATCAACAATGAATGTTTCACAGACCTTGTCGTATCTTATGCCTAAAGTACACGCATTACGTATTACCATTTTACAGGAACCTCTGCAGTTCGCTCGTTGCGCCTCGAGTCTCGGTCAGCCCCAATCACGTCCCCACATCCGTTCGGCGTCACATCCGACTCTCATCCTGTTCAAGGAATGCGTTATCAGAGGCAGACGAGGCCGACTTGAGCCGGGGTCCCGGTGAGTGGCGCCACTCGCGCTCCGTCACGGATAACTGCGACATCATCGTCTTGGAGGAGCTGGGTGTGGGAGGACGCTGGCGATCCTCTCTGCCTGCGGGCACGGAGCCGCCCGGTCAAGGTCAGCTCCCAGACTCTTTCCCCGCCCGGTCAAGGTCAACTCCCAGACTCTTTCCCGCCCGGTCAAGGCCAACTCCCAGACTCTTTCCCGCTAGACTGCAGAAACCGTACAGCGGTTATGTCAACCGGCATTTAAAACATTCACAGCAGTTAGACTGGGTAAATATCAGGAGTACCGCGGTGTCCTATGCTACTCTCAAGTCTCGTGCTATATCATTTTATAGTATATCATTACTATGTTAACATATGCACTCGACTCAGGAGTGATGTATTGATGTCAAATTACCACTTACACTGGGACGAGTTCTCAGAAAAGAGTCTGGGACGCTGACAGAACAGCACCGTCTTGTACGCCTGGCGGTACTGCTTGCTCATGATGACGTAAATGATGGGGTTGACGCAGGCCGACAGGTACACCAGGATGTAGCCCAGAATGTGCACGCCTGGAGCGAAGGAGTCACATAAGATGAAAATTATAGGAGCAACTGCAAAACCGTTCAAAATCCGATTCAGTGTAAATTTTCGCCATCTATTATTGTCATTGTATTCGATAAATCAATTACATTTGTGATATCATACATTCAATCCATTGCCTATAACTATTGTTTATTTCGAGGTCCCGAACACAATATCAAACATTTAATACCGTCCAAATACCTGGGTATTTCACGGTGGGATCCTTGACTTTAGCGATGGTGATGGGCAGATAACAGACGACAAACGTGACAAACACGGCCAG
The DNA here is from genome assembly GCF_019059575.1 of Amphibalanus amphitrite. Lineage (NCBI taxonomy): Eukaryota > Metazoa > Arthropoda > Thecostraca > Balanomorpha > Balanidae > Amphibalanus > Amphibalanus amphitrite. The sequence continues at coordinate 7,979 of NW_024882688.1, read as the reverse complement.
TGACATTTTCGTGATGCGCATCTCGCTCTTCCTGGAGCGCTCTTCTCGGCTCTTCTTCTGTTGCGAGGTCTCCCGAGCGCTGTGCCGCCGTTGGCGGCGGTGAGACCTGCCGAGAGCGGGGGAGGGAAGAGGGCCGGGAGGGGGCGGGGAGGGGGACGGGAGGGGACGCCGGTGACTCACCGGCTCTGCTTTTATCGGACCACCGCGTTGGCCCGACCATACGCCGTTGGTCGAGCCATGTGAGTCACGCGCGTGCCACTGCCACAAACGCGGGCTGAACAAATCCAAACAAATAACTTACGTGAATATTTATGTCGTGATTACAACCGCGGCGGATGACTACAAATCGATACGCAACTGAAATATGAACGTCAAACTGATTTTAAACAAACATGATAAACGCAAAGGCAAAAAAAAAAAACGCAGAGGCCACATATGGATGATCACCTACATGATCACGACGGCGAGGATGCCGGCGTAGCAGATACAGATGGCCAAGGAGGGGATGACGAAGCCGATGATGAACAGGGGGATTTTGGCTGAGTGACCGTCCACCCTGATAATGGTGCACGTTTTCAGACGGGGGTCGAACCCGAACCGGCCTGCCGAACCACGGGTACGGGGAGGATGGAGCAAAGTCAATTTACGTATCCAGTCACACGCTAGGAAATTATTGATAAATGGTCATGAGACACCAGTGATTCATGTTTATTACATTTATGTACACATTTATACAGGTTTATGTATATTTCAGCCATTGCATTTGTCAGCTGATCATTTATTATCGTTAGCAATTTTGCCTGGGTAGACTCAAGCGTTTTAACTCTCAGGCCTGGCAACGTTTTAGTGCTCTCAGCTTCCTATCTTCAAAGCGATCTTTTCCGATTCCAAAACAAGCAGCAATGGCCCACTCGCTGCAGACATCGCCAAGAAATAAACTTTTAAAATGCATTTTGACTTCAGCGGTTCTAGACAGACCGAATGTGAGCGTTATCAGTCCACTATAGTTGGGCTAGTTACCCCAGCTTCCGGCCAGTGTAGGCACCAGCATCAGGTAGCTGTAGAGCCAGATGAACGCCAGCTGAGCCCACACCCAGCGCCACTGGTAGATCTTCTGGTACGCCTTGTTAAACGCCACCATCACAAACCTGCACGGAAGTCGTATACTTTCTGTTAACGCAAAGCTTATTTCTTATACAAAACAATTTATGCACTAAATTGAATGTTCAATTGAAGAAAACCATTATTAGTGTGCTTACTGTTTAATTATGCGCAGAATGTTGGACATTTACGTGGAAATATCGTTTTATTGTTACGCATCACAATTGTTTATTTCTCTACTTAACGTCAGTCACTGGCCTCAGCAGACTACAAACAAATAACACTGCATTCTAAATGATACTGCAGCAGCCAGGGGCCATCCCAGCTGTCAGGCGATGAAGCAGCGATCTCGTCAAGTGCACTGATGTCACTCACGCATCAAAGCACATACCACAGGGTGCAGATTCCACGGCCGAAAGTGATGACATTTAATTACCTGTTGATTGTGATCTGTGGACAGACAAAATACGGAGCATAAGATGCCGTCTATACGACTCATAAACCCATTGACTAAAACGTACATTTCTACGTTTATCCCCCAGTTTTACAGCAGCAAACATGCCCCTATGACCTAACGCTCGGGTTGACGCGTTTGAGCGAGCGCTGCGGCACAGTCTACCTTCAGGCGTATCAACTGCTGCTGCCATCTAGTGATGAGAATGAATAGCTCTGTACGACTATAGCGATTGGCTATTCTGCGCGTCCGCCCGCCTGTTCGGCTCGTTCATTATCATTTAGATTTTAGGAGGTGATATCTCTCTCTGGGTAGCTAGGCTAAGTGACAGTTTAATAAAAGTTACGTTCAAATGTCACACAAATCAATCGAGCTATGCATAGAGACGTGTAGTCTATCATCTCACCATGGCGATTGAAAGCAGAGAACAGCCGACGTTGCCGTATTTGAGCAGCGGAAACAGAACGCAGAGGAACTCTTCTCCAAACAGCCAGGCGCCGTTAGAGAAGCGAGAAACCTCGAAAGGCAGCACCAGAAGACAGAAGGAAAAGTCGGCGATACATAAACTGGAAACAGAACGTTGTGTCAGATAGACGTAACGACAGGTAAGATAAGTAGTTGCCACACTGACAGATCCAGGCAGGAGTTCTTGGACGCTGCAGGCGTATATCCCCAAAAACGTTCTTCAAAATTCCAAAAGGTCCTCGGATTTTGGCTCTTTATGTACATTGTACACTGCTATGTGCAGTTTAAAGCAAACTATTTTTTTATAAAAGTGCTTTGGTTTCTTTCTGTCCTAGAGGACAATACATTTTAGTTGACTTCGGGCGCTGCGGAAGGGGGTGGGTGGACATTTCGCTCAACTTTGGGGCATGATACATTATACACCAGTTTAGAAGAAAAAGGTTTATGCACCTATGACCTAACTATATCACTATTTGCCAGAAATTCACAATTGAAACTAAAATCTAGCCGCTGACAATCGGGAATCCTGCCTCAAAATTTACTCAGCAGACGACACACATCTCGCTGGAAGCTCGCAAAGCTTTCGGCCACATTGTGAGGCGTTTCCGGACTGCGTCATAGAACGTCCCGACTTGCAACATCAGAAGGGTGCGTACGTAACGTAGGACCACCTACGAGTGACGGATCCGGAGCTCTCAGAAAATCGGCCGCTGGGGTTTCCATCAATGCGATCCCGATTTTACGCTGGCGTATCTGATAGCGCTGTTTAATTTGACGCCCACGTCAAGCCTTATCACCATATCGGAGTATCTCCCCCCCACCCCCCCAGACAAACCGGGCTGGTGGACAATGATACCAGGCTGCCACCTGGAGGTGACGGGTGAAACTAGTGCTTAGCTAACTGCCCGCAGCGTCGCTAGGAATCAGCAGCTCGTTAGCTATCCGACGATAGACCCCGCCGACGGTTCGGGCTCATTTACTGGTAAGCGATTAGCGTGTCTCTTCCGAAATAAGAGGCGGCGGGAAGTGCGAGAGGCCATAGCGACACCTGCCTTACCTTGAATTTGAAGGCACAAGCGAACGTGAAATGTCCAATGGGTAAAAGCCAGGGATACGAGATGCCATACCGAAGTTCTGTCCCTTGACCAAGCATTGTTCAACCCATCTGGAACTTCTAACATCAGAGCCATCAGCCAACACATCTTTAGTTCTGGCCACCCTTCGATGTTTTCGATTTTGTTCACTCCAACCAAGCAGTCGGCGAGGACAGATCCATTAGGAACGTACACATAACTTATCTGGGGTGACTGTTTGAGCGGCTAAGTGACCTTCTAGTTTCTACCCGGTTGATTTCCGTTTCAACGGAGTGGAAAAAGCGCTGAGGCGCCACGTAACCAATTGTTGGAAGGCTCAGTTCAATATGTCCACCCTATCTTCTCATCTCACTGCTCAGCGTTGGTTTATAGATCGAGAAGTCCAATTCAACAAAAGCAAAGCAAAAGTTCAACTCGTTGTGCAAAAACCTTGTTAGTTGTTACCTAGAATTACCTAAGGTTATCTAGATGGAATGCAATAAGCTGCAATGGGTTGCAATAAGACTGCAATATGTCAGGTGGGTCAGGTAAGGAGCCACTTGTCACTGGCTGCTGACGTCACCATGCAGCCGCCAAGGCGAGGTACACATCCTGTTAGTCAATAGTCATAGTTCGACCATTCTAGCTCAACGAGCCATCATTGTCGTTCGACACCCTAGATAATATTGAAAATATCTTATCTTCATCGCACAGGCTAACATTGGTAATCGACCAGACAAGTTCATTTTACTGCACTAAGCGGGACAGAACATAACCCACTGACCCATACGACATCGGGAATTGACCAGGATATTACCTGGCTAGTGATTAGATCGTCTGAGCGCAGTAGCGAGGCAAGATTGCTCGCTCGACACTCAATGTGGCTCTGAGATCCAATAGGAGAGCGTCAAAGAGCGCGCTAACTTCCGGCGAGCCGCGTGATAGCCCTGATTGAAGAGGCGGCTGCCTCTTCATGAGACGAGGAGTCGACAGCGCAGGGTGGGGGTGGGGGGTGGGGTGCTGAAGAGGATAACTGGGGGAGAGGAGGGAGTGGATATACGTCGGAGGGATAGAGAGAGAGAGAGAGAGAGAGAGAGAGAGAGAGAGAGAGAGAGAGAGAGAGAGAGAGAGAGAGAGAGAGAGAGAGAGAGAGAGAGAGAGAGAGAGAGATAGAGAGAGATAGAGATAGAGATAGAGATAGAGATAGAGATAGAGATAGAGATAGAGAGAGAGAGAGAGAGAGAGAGAGAGAGAGAGAGAGAGAGAGAGAGAGAGAGAGAGAGAGAGAGAGAGAGAGAGAGAGAGAGAGAGGAAGAGATAGAGACAGAGATAGATAGATAGATAGAGAGAGAGAGAGAGAGAGAGAGAGAGAGAGAGAGAGAGAGAGAGAGAGAGAGAGAGAGAGAGAGAGAGAGAGAGAGAGAGAGAGAGAGAGAGAGAGAGAGAGAGAGAGAGAGAGAGAGAGAGAGAGAGAGAGAGAGAGAGAGAGAGAGGAGCTGGGACAGAGACAAGTTTCGTGGGCAACTTCTCGGGAGCGGCTGTGCTGCACTGCAGTTTTCGTTGAACACGGATGCAAAAGTGGCCACCCATAAAATCATAAGTATCAGCTTACCGTGTGTTTGATTGGATAAAGTACCACAATGAGTAGCACAAATAGGATATATAATTTCTACGGCTTCGAGACCAAGTCATTTAGATATGGCATTGGCGACGCATTGCTGGTGCTACCAATAAACATTGAGTTAGGTCATGACCCGAACCTTGTTTCGATCAAGCGTCAAACGTCAATGCATTTGCGACCAATGTTTATCTACAATTTTCTGATATGTTGTTAGTGTTTGATAGAGTACCAAACACAAACACTTTGGTAGACTTCCAAACTCTAACAACATATTCGACATTAGCGGACGTGGCATTCTTGCCAATCGACTGGCCTGTGACGTCACCCACCTGACGATGAAGGCCGTGGTGACGTTTCGGACGCGGGGACACCGGAGCAGTGCCAGCACCGTGATGGCATTGCCGAACAGACCGACGATCATGTAGACGGCGATCAAAAAGGCAGTCAGAGTCATCAGCGGCTGTGAAAACCTATGGGGAGAGAGAATCATCAACGGATGTGAGAAACTGCAGTAGGATTGTAAGAACCTGATGTGAGAGTTAGATGTGACTGTGAGAACTTCCGGTGAGAGTCAGATGCTGTTGGAACCTACGATGAGAGTCATCAACGGCTGTGAGAACCTGCGATGAGAGTCAAATATGACTGTGAGAGGCCGCAGGGTTAGGGCCACATGTGATTGTGAGAAGTGAGAGCCTGAGGGGAGAGTCAGATATGAGAGACTGCGATGAGGAGGATAGGAACATGTTACAATCTGACGGGCGAAGACGTCGAATACATTACGAACCTATGGGAGTGAGTTTGAAAGTCATTCCGATTGAGATTGACTGAACGGCATATTTGTTTGTGTTTGATGCATTTATTACCAGGAGGCTAAAGCACAAGTAAAGAACAGAGGTTAACAAGTAACAAGTATCGTAAAGAAGTACATACATAGGTATGTACAAATTTCTCAAAATGTCCATATAAATACGCCACTAACTTTAATGTCAACTCCCACAAGCTTCGATAGGCATTTGGACGTTGCTGACTACGTTTCAAGGCAGATAACGTCTAGCGAACTGCAGGCATTTAACTTTGGTTATCGGGTCGCAAGGTCTTTGATAAACATAAGCCTTCGCCTACTGAAATGCCTAATAAAACCGTTGTCCAACCGTTTTATTAAGCGAACGTTTCAAACGGATACATAACTTTTGTCTCGGTGTATAATCCCGTTCGCTCTGCCCCGGCGGTTTTCTCGCATCTGTGGCGCTTCTCGACTTCTGAGGAAATGCGGTTACTTTATCTGACCACCCAGTCTTCCTGGGCGAGCCGTGCCAAGTCAGTGACGAAAGGAAGCCCTAACAAACCGTATCGGCCAGACTCACTGGCACCGTTAAAGCTTGAGTCTCTGACAACAGTCATAGGAAGAATGGCTGGGCAATGGGCAAGCAATCGTTCCGTGGATAGTTTAAAAACTGACATAAATAAGCACTCACTTGCTGAGCTCCCCGAGGTCCTCGTCACCAGCTGTAGGGTCCATCGTAGAGTTGTCGGACATCTTGTGAGCTTGCCAGCGAGCGGTGCAAATAAACGTTCTAAAAAGTTGTGAAAATAGTTTTAAACTGATTGGAATTGAAGTTATATTGCTCACAGCTAATGCCATATAATTGATGACAAAAGATATGTAATTTTCCGAAAATATGCAATAGCAATTTACGTATTCACCATAAATTACGTAAAATTTTATGAATCTAATAAATCATACGTAACACAGCTTTTACTCTCAGCTAAACCTGCAATTTCCTAGAAAAAGTTGACGTAACAAAGCTTTTACTCTCAGCAACACCTGCAATTTCCTTAAAAGTTCATTACTAGAAACTGTCCGCCGACAGAGCACCAGAAGCGTTAATTAGCAACCACAGCGGTACGAGAGATGTCGAGAAATAATAAGGCAAGTCATATTGGTCTCACCCGAAGCGGATGTCAGCGACAGAAGCGGCAGAGCGACACCAGCACCAATGGCGGTTGCACCAGCAGTAGCGGCGGCTGCACCAGCACTGATAGCCGTTACACCAGCACTGATGACGGCTGCACCAGCACCAGGTCAGAGAGGTCTCGCAGCTGGGCTCGACTGCAGCCGGACTGCACCCTGGACTGCCCACCACGGACGGTCTCGGTGGCAGCAGTTCTTCTGAAGGGCGGAAGGAGGCTGGCAGCTATCGTCCGTCCTTCCGTGGGCGTCTGTGACGTCATACGGCGAGAGAGGAGCGCGGAGAGCGGGAGAGAGGAGGGAAGAGTAGAGGAGAGGAGGAGAGAGGGAGAGAGGAGAGAGGGAGAGAGGAGAGAGGGAGAGAGGCAGAGGGGGAAGAGTGGAGAGGAATTGAGGGGGAAATGAAGGGAGAGGAAGGGGAACAGAAAAGTAGAGAAGAGGAGAGGAGAGGAGAGGCGAGAGGGATGAGGAGTTAGTGAAGAGGATCGAGTATACATACATACATATTACATATGTTAGTTGGTTACGAGTCTAGAAAATAAGGAAAACAAATCGCCACGGACTGCTGAGTGCCTACCTAAATGTGAGTAGATTAAAAGGTACGTACATACCCACCTCGGGCCCTGAAACAAAAGTAGGCACACTTTTCTTGGAAAGTCGCCAAAATACCCAACAAGGAGAGCCTCATGGGAAATCTAATTAATTGCGTATAACTAAGTCGTTACTCTTAGTTAAACCTGCACTTCCCTAGCAAACTGACACAAAACAGCAGCCCCAGACATTACGCCACAATACGTCTGCGTGATTTGATCTAGCCCGGTCTGATTCGATTATGGTCTACCAAGGAAAATCAATTCCAATCGGAAAAATAATAATCAGCTGTACCTGCAGATCCGTCCAGGCTTCTGAATGCAGTAAATGTAGTTAGTTACGTTATTACAGCTCGATGAACAAGAGTTCGCCTTTCTAAAGCATTTTCTGTGTTATGAAAAACATAAAACGATGAACGGCACATATGGGAAGCGAAGCATCGCTGTTTGTACCAAGCTAGCACATGCCTGTCGAGTGTAGAGCAAATAAAAAACGCGTTCTATAGCTGCATTTTTCGATGACGTCAATGCGACTCAAGGGCGGCCGAGCCGGATGCTTCTATAACCGTGCATTATACCTCATAACCCATTGACGATTTCGGTTCGTCTCTTTGAAAGTCGTAGAACTAGATATGCGTATGCTCCATGTTACTCCTCTCATCGATTATAGCCAGAACCGGAAATCCGACACGAACTAACCACAGTA